>NC_084745.1:40556578-40574078 GCF_033978785.1 Entelurus aequoreus
TCAATCTGCCGCTAAAAATAGTTTGTCTGTTGTAAATGTTAATTTACATACCTTAATTGTTTACAAACTGTGTCTGTAACACGGCAGTAAAACAGCTGATAAAACAAAACAGAAGTCATTATCATGGGCCCGCTAGCTGCAGACGCTAGCTTTCCAATCAGCTAAACAGACTCAATAACTCCATGGTGACGTTTTTGTGAATTTACTGAGGAAATTGTGAAACAGAAACAATGCAAAAAGAATGCCATTGTAAGTTTTTAATACTAACACAGACACTCGTAAACGTGTTAGGATAGACTTTTATTCATCCCACATTGGGGAAATTCCGTTGTTGCAATGCAGGTTTTTACATACAGGAGCAAAAGTACATCATAATGAAAAACAAAAACAAAAAAGAAGTAATAAATACTACATATTGCACACCAATATGTATAGATAGATAAAGGATACATTAAAACAACAAACATTAACATCTGTATTGCACACCAAGAAAAAAAAGATCACAGTAATCACATCAGTGGTTTGTAGAAAAGACCTGCGGTAGCGCTCCTTGCACCGTGGATATAACGGATATAATGCTGAAGGAGCTACTCAGGGCCTCAATAGTGCCGTGCATGGGGCAAGAGGGATTGGATATTATGAATGTCAACTTGGTCAGCATTCTTCTCTCAGCCACCTCCTCAATGCTGTTTAGTGGGCAGCTTAGGACGGAGTCAGCTTTATCAGTTTATTAATTATGTTCCTGTCTCTGATCGTGCTGGCCCGAAACCCGAAAACGACGGCATAAAACACCGCAAAAAGTCGTAAAAAGTGCAAAGCAGTGCCCTGCACAGCCCGAAGGACCTTAGTCTACTCAAGAGGTGTCGGCGACTTTCAACCTTCTTGTACACAATGTTTAAATTGTGAGTCTAGTTTATTGTTGATGTGAACGCCCAGGTATTTAAATAAGTCCACTACTTCTATATCTGATCCGTGTGGGTGGTGGAGCTCACCGCCAGAAGTCAATCACTAGGTCTTTTGTTTTACTGGTGTTCAAGTGCAGGTGATTGTGTGCACACCAGTCGACGAAGCCTGAGATGACTTCTCTGTAGTCCTGCTCACTCCCCTCAGACACACATCTAACCACTGCGGAGTCATCCGAGAGCTTCTGCAGATAGCAGCGGTTGGAGTCATGCCTGAAGTCTGAGCTATAGAACTACCACATCGGAAGAACAGTCACACACACTGCAAGGGGGTCCATTACTGACACTGTCTGCGCACTAAGGTGGCTGAGGATGATCCGCTTCATGGTCTTCATGGGTTGGGAGGTCAGGGCAAAAGGTCTGAAGTGGATGGGCTCCTTGGGATGAGGTCTTTTAGGGATTGGAACGACACAGGAGGTCTTCCAGTGTGTGGGGACTTTTACAAGCTGAGGATCAGGTTAAAAATTTAGTGGACCACGTCAGTTAACATTCCCTGAGTAGCCTGGAACTGATGCCATCTGGGCATGTAGCCTTCTTGACATTGTTCTTTCCCAACTCTCTCCTCACTTGATCCAGACTGATGGGGTGTTGGGTGGGTGATGGCTGGGTGCGGTGAACTGGGCTGGTGGGTTGTGGAGAGCTGTCTGAGAGGGGTGTATTGGGGAGGTGTGGACCATGCTTGGGTGTGAACAGCTGGGGCTGGTGTGGAGCGGGGGTCGAATGTGAGGGGGTTTCAGTACGGCCAAAGTCAAAACTGTTGGAAAAAAACATTAATTTTGTTGGCCCATTCTTGGACGCCAGAAGCTTGGTGACCACTTCCACGTCTTCCTTGACCTGAAATCTGTGTCAGGATGGTCCACACTTCACAGATGTTATTTTTCTCAGGTATTTGTTCCAGTTTTTTTCTTGTAGTCCTTTTTACACCTCCTGATCTTATATTTCTCAGCTCCTTGTTTCCTGAAATGATAGCCCTCTTCTTTTTGTTCAATAGGGGCTTCAGATCAGTGATGACCCAGGGTTTGTTGTTGGGAAAACACCGGACCACCTTGAAGGGCTACAGTGTTTCCCCCACAGAGGTTTATTTATTCTGTAATTCACTCAGTCAAACTGTGAATGTCCTCTCTATGTGGGCTACAGAGTATATCCCATTCTGTGGTGTCTAAACATTCCCTCAACTATCCATGCCTCCTCCGTACACTTCATCACACTTCTCCTTTGTGGTAGCTGTTTTTTTTTTAACCACAGGGATGTAGTGTGGCAGACGATGAACACGTTTGTGAACAGAGGGTCCAAAAGGGGGTAGGGTGGTCGCTGTGTCTGCTTCTTTGACATTAGCATAAAGCAAGTCCAAAGTTTTACTGTGGCAGAAGGAGTGGCATGGTTAAAGTCACCAAAGATAAGGAGAGGGGCTGGTGGGTGCTTTGATTGCAGCTGTGACACCGTCTTTTGTATGCACCCTCAGGAAATATACAGTTATCACAATTACATGTGAAAACTCCCTGGGGATGTAATAAGGTCT
Source organism: Entelurus aequoreus (assembly GCF_033978785.1). Lineage (NCBI taxonomy): Eukaryota > Metazoa > Chordata > Actinopteri > Syngnathiformes > Syngnathidae > Entelurus > Entelurus aequoreus. The sequence continues at coordinate 40,559,060 of NC_084745.1, forward strand.
AATGCTGACCGCCAGTAGCTCAATGTCCCTGATACATAGCTGTTCTTTAACAGTGATGTGATTAGGACTACACCATTTTTTATTCACAAACACAGTCAACCCCCTCCTTACTGCTCTCGGACAATGTCAGGTCCGCACGGATGAGTGAGAGTCCTTCAAGGCAGACCGATGTGTCTGATATATGTTCATTCAGCCAGGACTCCGTGAAACACATGATGCTGTTATCTTTATATTCCTGATGCAGCCTTGTCAGCTCCTTCATCTTGTTGGAGAGAGAGCGAACGTTTCCCATGACAACCGATGGTAAACACGGTTTAAACTACCGATTTCTCTTCGAACGCTTTCAACGCCAGCCCTGCAGCCTCGTCTTTTCTTCCGTATCTCCACCGGAATCTCTGGCTTCACCACACGTACTCCAGTGTGGGAGAGAGCTGGCAAATGGTCTTTGGTGTAAACAATTAAGCCGTGGTTAAATGGTCCCCGGAAGCAGATTCGAAAAGTCCACAAAAAAGTACTAAAAGTAGCGCGATAGTTACATAAGTTAAAAACACATGAAACGAGAAGTAAACATTAAAGAAAACAAAGGAGAATATCAAGAGCACAAAGCTACTACAACAGGCAGTCACAAGGCTAACTTGATTACAGTACGATAGCACGTACAAATATGCATTAAAAACACTTCTGTAAAACATCATCTTTGCAACATTTTGACCAAAGAACCACCATTACATGTTATGTAGACCACAAGGAAGTGTTTTCAATTCAGAAACAAATAAATAATATGTCTCCTTTAATGCGCCTTATATATGAAACAAATCGAAAATAGACCATTCATCGTCAGTGCGCCTTATGGTCGGGAAAATACAGTATTAATTTTGGAACATAAACGTACACAAACATAATTAGTTATAGAACAATGTATTTACTATTAATGTGTTTTATTACAAAATATGTATTAAATGAAATTGTATGTAAATAAAGTTTTAAAAAAAATTGTTTTTATATAAATAAAAAACTCTGAAAATAAATTGTAATGTGGGGCCTCCAAATAAATGTTACGGTCCCCATTTAGGGCCCCATTTAGGGCCCAATTTTGCGCGCATGTCTATGCGAATGAAAAGAGCGTTTTTTGAATGGTCATTTTATTTGAAATATGTACAGCTGCTCAATCATTATGCTTGAAATCTACTCCAACCCAACATATGACCTAAATATTTGCAATTCTGTCGTTTTATTCGTATTTTCATATACAGAACACGTGTACTTTGCTGCAGACGAATGCATGCGGTGTTGTGTGAAGAACACTCATGGCCGTGCAAGTAGTTTACCTGCATAAATGAACGAGTATGATGAGTCAAAGCTTCTGTAACGAGGCGTGCTGAGATGCAAATAGCTCGGAAGGAGTCAGCCAGCGGCGAAAGCAGCAGTGGTGTTATGAGGTCAACAGTCAGATGAAAATGTTGGAAAGTGACAACATCGTGATGGCGACTGACCAAGTATGATAATCATTTGAACATGTGGCATTTAGTAGGAAGTTATACTTATATTTACACAATGTTATGTGTACTGCAATACTGTCACATGTACATATAATATCTGTTAGCATGCTTTATTTTTTTTCCTCATCAGCGGGACTTTTTATTATTTGGTGAAACATCTTTCTATTGTAATATATCTTACACAGCGTTACTGTAATGCAGTACTTTTCAGGTATTTTGACCAAAATTACAGTTACCGTATTTTTCGGACTATAAGTCGCAGTTTTTTTCATAGTTTGGCCGGGGGTGCGACTTATACTCAGGAGCGACTTTTGTGTGAAATATTTAACACATTACCGTAAAATATCAAATATTATTTAGCTCATTCACGTAAGAGACTAGACTTATAAGATTTCATGGGATTTAGCGATTAGGAGTGACAGATTGTTTGGTAAACGTATAGCATGTTCTATATGTTATAGTTATTTGAATGACTCTTACCATAATGTGTTACGTTGACGTACCAGGCACGTTCTCAGTTGGTTATTTATGCCTCATATAACGTACACTTATTCAGCCATTATTTCAATTTGTGGAGTGAAATTATGGAATGGTTTGAAGGATGAGTTAAAGCAATGTCCAAACATAAACCAGTTTAAAAAGAAGTATAAGTACATGGTATTCCAGAGGTACAGAGATGAAGAAGGGCTTTGATATTGGGTTGTTTGTGTTACAGAAGAGTGTGGGGCTGCCCATTGAGGCAGTGGTGTTGTTGTGGTGGCATGATACCATTTCCATGATCACTAGTGGTAATGATGTGGCTATGTATGTGTGTAGTGTGCATATGTATGTATATATCTATGATGTATGTACAGTATATATAAGTTCTTTGAGTTTGTACATTGAGTGAACAGGTAGTTCTAGCTCAGAGTAATTTATGATTTAAAGAAAAGGGGTGGGATTAAATAAGTGTAAACTTCTTCTCACTCCTTTTCAAATATGTAAAAAAAAAAAGAAGGAAAAAAAAAAAAGAAAAGAAAAAGAAAGTCCAATGCTCATTTGTTTTTGTTTTTTATTCTCCATTGTTTTTCATTTTGTTATAATGGCTGTTAAGGCTATAGCACTGTATTGGATCAGGCTTGCTCTTGTTTTTATGCATATTTGAAATAAAAATATATCAATCAATCAATCAAAGCCTGTTGTTCACTATTCTTTACTTACTTTAAATTGCCTTTCAAATGTCTATTCTTGGTGTTGGGTTTTATCAAATAAATCTCCCCCAAAAATGCGACTTGTACTCCAGTGCGACTTATATGTTTTTTCCCTTCTTTATTATGCATTTTCGGCCGGTGCGACTTATACTCCGGAGCAACTTATACTCCGAAAAATACGGTAATTGAATTCAAGGTTGTGTTTACACTTGTAATCCAGTACTTGGTACTTTTTGTTTTTTTCACTATTGTATTTAAATTCTTTAAATGTATTTTTTAAATGTAATAACTTTACAAAATAGGTGCTCTGTAGCACTGTGAAATTTTAAAGTCAAGTGTTATAACTTAGACAGGAATAAAAATGTACCTTTTTATTCCTCCAAACTTCCTTCTGGGTATCTTGTTCATAGCTTCAAAGATGGATATCACTTAGGTCTGCCTACCGTCTCTCTGGCTAACTTCTTGTTAACCTAGTTAACTTCCTTTTAGTCCAGCTAACTTCTTGGCCTCCTGGTTAACTCCCTAGTAGCATGGCCACTTTCCTGGAAGTCTGGCTAACTTCCTGTTAACCCGGTTAACTTCCTGTTAGTCCAGCTAACTTCTTGGCCGCCTGGTTGACTTTCTGGTAGGTAGCGTAGTCAACTTCTTGGAAGTCTGGCCAACTTATTGGTTGCCTGGTTAGCTTCCTGTTTTTCTGGTTAACTTCCCGGCCACTTGTTTAACTTATTGGTACCCTAGCTAACTTCTTGACCTCCTGGTTAACTTTCTGATAGCCTAGCTAACTTCTTGGCTTCCTGGTTAACTTCTTGGTAGCCTAGCTCACTTATTGGCTGCATGGTTAACTTCCTGGTAGCCTAACTAATGTCTTGGCCACCTGGTTAACTTCCTGTTAGCCTGGCTAACTTCTTGGAAATCTGACAAACTTTATGTTAGCCCAGTTTACCTCCTGGTTAACTTCCTGGTAGCCTAGTTACTTCCCGGCAGTCTGGCTAACTCCCTGGCCGCCTGGTTAACTTCCTGGTAGCCCAACTATCTTATTAGCTGACTGGTTAACTTACTCGTAGCATGGCCAACTTCCCGAAAGTCTGGCCTGGTTAACTTCCTATTTTTCTGGTTAACTTCCAGGACACCTGGTTAACTTTCTGATAGCCTAGCTAACTTATTGGCTTTCTGGTTAACTTCCTGGTAGCCAAGCTCACTTATTGGCTGCATGGTTAACTTCCTGGTAGCCTAACTAATGTCTTGGCCACCTGGTTAACTTCCTGTTAGCCTGGCTAACTTTTTGGAAATCTGACAAACTTTATGTTAGCCCAGTTAAACTCCGGGTTAACTTCCTGGTAGCCTAGTTACTTCTCGGCAACTGGTTAACTTCCTATTTTTCTGGGTAACTTCCAGGCCACCTGGTCAACTTATAGGTACCCTAGCTGACTTATTGACCTCCTGGTTAACTTCCTGAGAGCCTAGCTAACTTATTGGCTGCCTGGTTAAATTCCTGGTAGCGTAGCTATCGTCTTGGCCACCTGGTTAACTTCCTTTTAGCATGGCTAACTTCCTGGGAGTCCAGCTAAATTCTTGGCCGCCTAGTTAACTTCCTGGTAGCATTGTCAACTTCTTGGAAGTCTGGCCACCTTTCTGTTAGCCTGGTTAACTTCTTGGTTAACTTATTGGTAGACTAGTTACTTATTGGCAGTCTAGCTAACTACTTTGCTGCCTGGTTAACTTCCTGGTAGCGTATCTAACGTCTTGGCCACCTGGTTAACGTCCTGTTAGCCTGGCTAACTTCCTGGGAGTCCAGCTAAATTCTTGGCCACCTGGTTAACGTCCTGTTAGCCTGGCTAACTTCCTGGGAGTCCAGCTAAATTCTTGGCCGCCTGGTTAACGTCCTGTTAGCCTGGCTAACTTCCTGGGAGTCCAGCTAAATTCTTGGCCGCCTGGTTAACTTCCTGGTAGCGTGTCAACTTCTTGGAAGTCTGGCATACTTTCTGTTAGCCCAGTTATGATAAATGGGTTATACTTGTATAGCGATTTTCTACCTTCAAGGTACTCAAAGCGCTTTGACAGTATTTCCGCATTCACCCATTCACACACACATTCACACACTGATGGCGGGAGCTGCCATGCAAGGCGCTAACCAGCAGCCATCAGGAGCAAGGGTGAAGTGTCTTGCCCAAGGACACAACGGACGTGACTAGGATGGTAGAAGGTGGGGATTGAACCCCAGTAACCAGCAACCGTCCGATTGCTGGCACGGCCACTCTACTGACTTCGCCACGCCGTCCCAGTTAACCTCCTGTTTAAACTTCCTGGTAGCCTAGTTACTTATTGGCTGCCTGGTTAACTTACTGGTAGCATGGCCAACTTCCCGGAAGTCTGGCCTGGTTAACTTCCTGTTTTTCTGGTTAACTTCCTGGCCACCTTTTTAACTTATTGGTACCCTATCTAACTTCTTGACCTCCTGGTTAACTTCCTAATAGCCTAGCTAACTTCTTGGCTGCCTGGTTAACTTCCTGGTAGCCTTGCTCCAATATTGGCTGCTTGGTTAACTTCCAGGTAGCCTAGCTAACGTCTTGGCCACCTGGTTAACTTCATGGTAGCCTAGTTAACTTCTTGGCAGTCTGGCTAACTCCCTGGCCGCTTGGTTATTTTCCTGGTAGCTAAAGAGGGCTTTTTGACATCCTTTTTCATGCATTAAATAATGACAAATCCTTTCTTTACCACTGCTGTTATTGAAGCACAGCTGTGCACATCTGTAGACTTCTTTTATGGCTGGTTAGCAAGTAGCATTGATGCTAGTGGACGTTTTATTTTTTCCAACAGCTGCACCGCCGAGGGCACAGAACATGTTAGGTAGGATCAAAGTAGATGGTTAAAAATAAGTTACAAAATGAGGTTAAGGGGATGTCAGCACAAAATAACCAGAAATCGACTTTTTGGACAGGTTATATCATAAAAGTACTGCTTATACATGGTATTCATTATGGTAATTTTAACTGATTATACTACACATTCACTGCTTATACTTGGTATTAATTGTGGTACTTTTAACGGATTATAGTATAAAAGCACTGCTTTTACTTGTTATTCATTATGATACTTTAAACTAATTATACTATTCATTTACTGCCTATACTTGGTATTAAGTGCAGTACTTTTAACAGATTATATTATACATGTACTGTTTATACTTTGTATTGTTTCATTGTGGTACTTTTAACAGGTTATAATATAAATGTACTAGTTACACCAGTTTTACCATTTTACCAGTTTTATCGGGTGTTACCATTTAGTGGTCAATTGTACGGGATATGTACTGTGCTGTGCAATCTACTAATAAAAGTTTCAATCAATCAATCAACACTTGGTATTCATTGTGGTACTTTTTACAGGTTATGCTATAAATGTACTTCTTATATTTGGGATTCATCGTTATACTTTGAACATATTATACTTTAAATGTACTGCTTATACATGGTATTCATTGTGGTACTTTCATCATATTATACTATAAATGTCCTGCTTATACTCTGTATTCATTGTGCTACTTTTAACAGATTATACTCTAAATGTACTGCTTTTACTTGGTATTTGTTGTGGTACTTTTAACAGTTTATACTGTAAATGTACTGCTTATACTTGGTATTTATTGTTGTACTTTTAACATATTAGACTATACATTTACTGTTTATACTTGGTATTAATTTGTTGTGGTACTTTTAACAGGTTATACTATAAATGTACTGCTTATACATGGTATTCATTGTGGTATTTTTAACAGATTATACTATACATGTACTGTTTATACTTGGTATTCATTCATTGTGGTACTTTCAACTGGTTATAATATAAATACACTGCTTGTACTTGGTATTTATTGTGGTACTTTTAACAGTTTATACTATAAATGTACTTCTTATATTTAATATTAATCTTACTTTTAAAATATTATACTTTCAATGTATTGCTTATACATGGTAATCATTGTGGTACTTTTAACATTTTATACTATAAATGCCCTGTTATACTTGGTATTCATTGTGCCACATTTAACAGATCATACTATAAATGTGCTGTATTTATTTGGTATTCATTGTGCTTCATCATGTTTACATGTGTAACTTTTCTGACTTAGTGGATTTATTTCAGTTTGGTGGATTTCTGTTTCACAAAGTGATAGCTGACACAAATAAGTGGGGAGAGGAACAATTTAGTTTGAAGATAAATCATGACAAAACAGTGGTAGTAGAGCTATGTATTCAGTAGAACTCTTAATGCGTGTTTTCATAAATATGCAAGTATATTTTCCATGACTTACCTTTGGACATCCTTCACTGCACTCTTTGCTAATTTGACTAATTTCCTTGATGAACTTGTTTAGTTTTGGTTTGCTTCAGGCGTTCTTGCATCAGCGTCCTGTTCTTCCAGCTCGTACATGGCATGTCCTTGGCATTGCCTGCAGCCAACCCTTGACTTGCAACTCTCCTCCCGCTGCCTCCCTGGAGCTTTGTTCTCCGCCATGACGTCCGCATCGTCCTTCCTTTATGCTCCTCAACAAAATAGTCCCCACAGCCAAGAATATCCTTTCCTTTCAAATTCATTTTTATCCCATCTTATTCCTTTGGTCTTGCATCAACATGCTTTTCAATAACAATATTGAGACTGAAGTGTTTTTTTGGAAACGTCCTTGTTTCTTTAAATGTCACGTCTGTACTACCTTCCTGTCTGTTGGCACTGTATTGGTTGTTACTTCTGTATTTTTTTTAGACTATAAGGGGCACTTAAAACCATTTCATTTCCTCAAAACTCGACAGTGCGCCTTATAACCCGGTGCGCCTAATGTACGGAACAATTCTGGTTGTGCTTACCGACCTTGAAGCTATTTTATTTGGTACATGGTGAAATGATAAGTGTGACCAGTAGATGGCAGTCACACATAAGAAATACGTGTAGACTGCAATATGTGTTATGATCCGCTGCCCGGATCATATTCTGTTTACGTTTTCGAGGCACTTGTGTTTTCTGTTAGTTTTGGACTCCTTGAGTGCCTGTTTGTGCACCTGAGTTTGTTGCCATGGCTGCTTATTCTTTTCACCTGCCGCTTGTGTTCCGGACGCGCACCTGTTTGTCATCACTGACATTATTTAAGACTGCCTTGCCAGTGAGTCGGTCTGGCTTCTTTATTTGCGTCACGCGACCGACCCTGAACCGGACAAGCGGTAGAAAATGGATGGATGGATGGACTGTTTACGTACTGTAAGTTTTTGCTTGTCTCCTAGCACCTGCTTGTTACCATAGTCTGTGCTAAGTGTTAGCCTTAGCTTCCGGTGCAATCGGCACTTTATTCTGTCGGTTTGTTTTCTGTTTTGTACCTGTTTTGTGTTATTTTATAATTAAATCATGTCGGTCCCTCAAGTCCTGTCCGGATTCGTCCATTTGCATCTTGGGAGAACAAAACCCGCATCATAATGCGCCCCGATCGTAACAATATGACTCAAGTAAACAACACCAAAATTGTATATGTTCCATTGAAAATATAGAACATTACACACAGCGCTCAAAAAATCTATCAAAATGTTTTAGTACGACTTCGGTAAGCTATGAAGCCGCACCGCTTGATGGATTGTACTGTGCTTCAATGTACGAGTATTATTGTTTTGTTACAACCTAAAGTTGTAAACTCTTGTGTTGTGCTTATTGCTTGTTATTTAATTAACATTATTACATGTGTATTTGTCGCCATCATGTGGTCAGGGCAGTTACTACATCTTTGAGAAGTGTGTACTTTGAATCAAACTTTATTGACCCGAAGTTGCATAAGCCAAGCAGAGAAATCTACGGTGCCAGCACGTACTTTATGGTGGTTAATTTTGAATAAATACTGCATATATCTTTTGTTTAAGGTTGCATCGCCGGTATGTATCATAAGTTGAACTTTGAAACTTGTTTTTTGTCTAAAATATTTCTAGCTAAATTTACGATTTGTGATGTATAATGAGATCTTTGTCATGCTCATTAGCGATCATTTGCGATGTCATCTAAGATGGCGTCGTAGTACAAATTCACTTTTGTTTACTTTCTCAAGGTAGCATTACAGCATATACATGAATACATTTGCATAACATATGTATATATTGACTGTATTGTTTGTCTTGTTAGTTTCACCCTTTTGAATGTCAATAAACCTGCTGACAACGCTCAACGGTCTCCAAAGTCGTGACGAAAGAAAGGTGTTAAACAGCCCTTGCATCAGACATGCGCCCCTAACGGCACAATTATTATGGTGTGTGTATAAGGTAAGACATATTATCTGGAATTTTCTTTCACAATATTATGCAAAAGCAACTTTTCTTACCTTCTGGTACCTGCTGATCTGTATTTGGGATCTGCATAAGTCCTGAAAATTTGCGCGGTCCGCCCTTGTAGTCTGTACTGACACCGTAGTCGATAAGCTTCTTCTTTTTCTCTATCTTCTGGTTATGGGACATTCATCCTCCGCTGTTGCCATTTCTAATAGAAAGTAGTGCAAAGTTCTTACTTATAGCTGGTCGTAAACTCGCCATGAAAGCGCTAAAACATACCGGTGTAATGAATTTACATTATTCACCCAAGGAACTTTAGTTATTAGAGAGTTGCGGTCGGGCGGTTTTTCATGGGACACATTTCCGGCGTTGTTGTTGCACTAGTGAGCCACGGATGAGGAGATGCTGCTCCGTTATTGATTCAAGTAAAGTCTGAATGCCATTAAAACAGTTAGCTCCATCTTTTGACACTTCTTCCACCCCCGTCCTTGCACGCTACACCGCTACAACAAAGATGACGGAGAAAAGACTCGCCGAAGGTGAGTTATGTAAATAAGACCGCCCACAAAACGGTGCATCCTGAAGCGACTGTCAGAAAGCGGCTTGAAGATGATCTGTAAAACATAATCTATGCAACATTTTGACCAAAGAACCACCATTACTTGTTATGTAGACCACAAGGAAGTGTTTTACATTTAGAAAAAAAAAATCATAATATGACTCCTATAATGCGCCTTATATAATCCTTTTGTATGAAAATAGACCTGACTAGACCCACTCATCGGCAGTGCGCCTTATAATCAAGTGCGCCCTATGGTCCGGAAAATACAGTACTAGTCCTTCCAGCAGTTATAAAAACAGTGAGCAGTCAGGAACCATTTCAATGTTTTGTCCTCACTGATTGACCACCAGACTTTACCCAGAAGGCAAAGTTGTTGCATCAGATTGTCTCCAGAAGACGTGTCCATGTTTCATTTCTTTAAACAACTTTGGAATACTTTGGACACATTTCTTGTGGCTGTAGTACTTGTAATACTTCTGGTGTATTGTAATTTTAGTGGTGTATTGTAGTTTTAGTTGCTGCTGTAGTGTATTGTAGTTGTTGTAGTGTATTGTAATTGTAATAGTAAGAGTAGTGTATTGTATTTGTGGTATTCATTGTAGTAGTAGGAGTGTATTGTAGTTGTAGTAGTGTATTGTAGGAGTAGTAGTGTATTGTAGTTGTGGTATTCATTGTAGTTTTATGAGTGTATTGTAGTTGTAGTATTCATTGTAGTTGTAGTAGTGTATTGTAGTTGTGGTATTCATTGTAGTAGTATGAGTGTATTGTAGTTGTAGTAGTGTATTGTAGTTGTGATATCCATTGTAGTTGTAGGAGTGTATTGTAGTTGTGGTACTGTATTGTAGTTGTGGTATTCATTGTAGTTGTAGGAGTGTATTGTAGTTTTAGTAGTGTATTGTAGTTGTGATATCCATTGTAGTTGTAGTAGTGTGTTGTAGTTGTGATATCCATTGTAGTTGTAGTAGTGTATTGTAGTTGTGATATCCATTGTAGTTGTAGGAGTGTATTGTAGTTGTCATATCCATTGTAGTTGTAGGAGTGTATTGTAGTTGTAGTAGTGTATTGTAGTTGTAATATCCATTGTAGTTGTAGGAGTGTATTGTAGTTGTAGGAGTGTATTGTAGTTGTAGTATTGTATTGTAGTTGTGGTATTCGTTGTAGTTGTATGAGTGTATTGTAGTTGTAGCAGTTGTAATTAATTTTAGTTGATTGTCGTTGTAGCAGGGTGTTGTAGTTTTAATAATGTATTGTAGTATTGTTAGTTGTAAAAGTGTACTGTAGTTCTAGTTGTGTATTGTAATTTTAGTAGTTGTAGTAGTGTATCGTAACTTTGGTAGTTGTGGTAGCTTTTTCAAATTGTAGTAGTTGTTTACTGTGTTAGTTGAGTTTATTGTAGTTGATAGTAGTTGTACTAAAGTATTGTAGTTTTAAAACTGTTTTGTAGTTGTAGTAGTTGTGGTAGTGTACTGTAGTTCTAGTCGTGTACTACAGCTACTTTTGGTAGCTGTAGTAGTGTATTATAACTTTAGTAGTTGTAGTAGTGCATTGTAGTTTTACAAGTTTATTATAGTTGTAGTAGTTTTAGTAGTTTATATTGCAAAACAAAACGCCAGATAATATGTCTCACTTTATACACACACCATAATAACACTGGTATGTTGAAGCACATCAAGCGGTGCGGCTTCATAGCTTACCAAAATCGTACTAAAACATTTCGACAGATTTTTGAGCGCCGTGTGTAATGTTCTATATTTTCAATGGAACATATAAAATGTTGGTGTTGTTTACTTGAGTCATATTGCCATCATAGTGCAGTCTACACGTATATCTTATGTCTGACTGCCATCTACTGGTCACACTTATCATTACACCATGTACCAAATAAAATTGCTTCGAGGTCGGTAAGCAAAACTAAAATTATTCCTTACATGAGGTTAAAAGGTGCACTATCAAGTTTTGAGCAAAAAAAAAAGGATTTTAAGTGCGACTTATAGTCCGGAAAATATGGTAAGTCGATCCCTGACTGCAAGTATGAAGCCAATGAAGGTCACACATATAATATATATTCCATGATTATGTTCCATATAGCACTGATGTGTCATCCATCCATCCATTTTCTACCGCTTATTCCCTTCGGGGTCGCGGGGGGCGCTGGAGCCTATCTCAGCTACAATCGGGCGGAAGGCGGGGTACACCCTGGACTAGTCGCCACCTCATCGCAGGGCCCTGATGTGTCATATAAACACAATACACACATATTATCCATACTGAGGCTTCTGTCGACTTTTGACTCCACACAAACACACAGATGACATTGACGTCACACTCATGGGTTTAGAAAGTACGCTGGAATAATATCTGATAAGTGAGAAAACTCCAGTCATATCTTGTGTCATTGCTCAATGAACACGGGCCACTTCTCTCTTAATCGTCCGCCGTGTTGAGTTTGGTTATTGAATTTTTCACGACAGAGGATGCTTCATCCCGGGGTCCTTTTCACATTCTGCTCCCTGGAGTGGAGGCAGTAATGCTGCCGACCTCAGCAATATTCCAACATTAAGTGGGACACCAACAAGATCCGGAGAGAGCGCAGTAATGATGTCATTTGTTAACAACAATCAGCACCGAAGGAAAGCGCGTCTGTGCGTACGTGTCTTTCATAACCGGAACAACTTCCATGAACGTATCTGCAACGTCAGACTTTTGCCTTTCATTCAATTGAAATGACTTTATTTCAGTTTGGTTGGTAAAGGAGAGACGATGAGAGATTATCATCACACTTTAAGACAGACACAGACAGACAGCAGCTTTATTTTGTCCATTCTTAACATGTACAAGACACATAAGAACTGAAATTACATTTTCGGCACAATCCCGCTAAGAGCAGACATATGTTACAGGGGGACAAGACGGGACCGCCAACGGATCAGCCACTTACAGCGCTCCTTAAAAAGGTGGGAAAAAGGTGACATTGGGAAAGGGGGAAGAGTAAAAAAAATATCAGTCTGAGGATGAACCCTCAGGAGTGGTCCAGACTGAGTCTGAGGAAAAAACCTCACATAGCATGGCACACATAAACATGGTACATGTAATCAGAACAACTCGCAACAGAGGAGGGGAGAGTTGGGACGCTGGAGGCCGGCTGCCGCTATTAAAGCGCTATTCAGCCCCCACAACCCCGGAGGAATTAAGCAGTGGTGAAGGCGTTGATTTGGGGAGGGGCGTGTGCATGCATGTATGCCCAATTAACTTGGGTGAGATGTTGGAATTGTCTTTGTGGACTGAGGCCGATCTCAAAAGTTCGACCCAGGTGCTTTTTGAAAAAAAAAAACGTCTCCAACATGCTGCCTCTTTGCTAGGTCAGCATTGCAAATGAAAAAAATATTCTTAATTGTCTTACCCTGGATAAATAAATGTTAAATACGTGTAGCGCTGGGCAATATGGCGTTTTATTAATATCTCGATATTTTTAGGCCATGTCACGATACACGATATATATCTCAATATTTTGCCTTAGCCTTGAATGAACACTTGATGCATATAATCACAGCAGTATGATGATTCTATGTGTCTACATTAAAACATTCTTCTTCATACTGCATTAACTTTCATGCAGAGAGGGAAATCACAACTACGTCAATTGACCAAAACTGTATTTATTAAACAGTTATTAAGCAGTGGCACAAGCATTCATGTCATTTCAAAATAGAAAGTGCAAGATTGTCAGAGACATTTTAAAACAAGCTATAAGTGCACTTGTGTGCATGATGTCACTAAGATGACATATCAAAACAACACTAAATTAAAGGCCTACTGAAATGATTTTTTTTTTATTTAAACGGGAATAGCAGATCCATTCTATGTGTCATACTTGATCATTTCGCGATATTGCCATATTTTTGCTGAAAGGATTTAATAGAGAAAATCGACGATAAAGTTCGCAACTTTTGCTCGCTGATAAAAAAAAGCCTTGCCTGTACCGGAAGTAGCGTGACGTCACAGGAGCTAGTATTCCTCACAATTCCCCATTGTTTACAATGGAGCGAGAGAGATTCGGACCGAGAAAGTGATGATTACCCCATTAATTTGAGCGAGGATGAAAGATTCGTAGATGAGGAACGTTACAGTGAAGGACTTGAGAGACAGTGATGGACGTATCTTTTTTTGCTCTGACCGTAACTTAGGTACAAGCTGGCTCATTGGATTCCACACTCTCCTTTTTTTATTGTGGATCACGGATTTGTATTTTAAACCACCTCGGATACTATATCCTCTTGAAAATGAGAGTCGAGAACGCGAAATGGACATTCAGTGCCTTTTATCTCCACGACAATACATCGGCGAAATGCTTTAGCTACGAGCTAACGTGATAGCATCGTGCTTTAACTGCATATAGAAACAAAAAAATAAACCTCTGACTGGAAGGATAGATAGAAAATCAACAATACTATTAAACCGTGGACATGTAAATACACGGTTAATGCTTTCCAGGCTGGCGAAGGTTAACAATGCTGTGCTAACGACGCCATGGAAGCTAACTTAGCAACTTAGCAACGGGACCTCACAGAGCTATGCTAAAAACATTAGCTCTCCACCTACGCCAGCCAGCCCTCATCTACTCATCAACACCCGTGCTCACCTGCGTTCCAGCGATCGGCAGAAGGACGAAGGACTTCACCCGATGCGTTTGGCGGCCCGGAGACGTAGGAAGTCAAGGTGAGGTCGGCGGCTAGCGCGGCTAGCGCGGCTAGCGCGGCTAGCGCTCCAACAAAGTCCTCCTGGTTGTGTTGCTGTAGTCCGCTGCTAATACACCGATCCCACCTACAACTGTCTTCTTTGCAGCCTTCATTGTTCATTAAACAAATTGCAAAAGATGTCCAAAATACTGTGGAATTATGAAATGAAAACAGAGCTTTTTGTATAGGATTCTACGGGTACCATAACTTCCGTTACTCTGACTTCGTCACGCGCATACGTCATACCGCGACGTTTCAGCCGGATATTTCCCGGGAAGTTTTAAAAGTCACTTTATAAGTTAACCCGGCCGTATTGGCATGTGTTGCAATGTTAAGATTTCATCATTGATATATAAACTATCAGACTGCGTGGTCGGTAGTAGTAGGTTTCAGTAGGCCTTTAAAGTGCACTTTTTGTACAGAACGCCACTACAATAGTTTAAAACAAATAAAGTGCACTTTTGTGCATGATGTCCTTCGCTATGTGGTAGGTTACTGCGGACGTTATCTTCTGTTGACTAGTTTTTTCATACGGTGTTGATGTGGAAATGGTTGCTTCTGCATTTTGTTGGTGTGGCACCGAACGGAGATGTTGACATGCAGAGTTTCATGCGCTCTTCATTCTCTAGCAGTTGACTTTTCAAATGATGCTACATTAGTAGAGCTGCTACTTTTTGTACGCTTTTGCCACATACTTGACATATTACGGTTGTATGTTCGACATATTCCCGCTTGA
>NC_084745.1:40579078-40614078 GCF_033978785.1 Entelurus aequoreus
ATATACATTATATATCATTATAGATCAATACAGTCTGCAGGGATACAGTCCGTAAGCACACATGATTGTATTTCTTTATGACAAAAAAAAAATAAAAAATACCATAATGTGACCGAGACCGCTCTGGCTGCAGTGCCCTCTGCTGGTTGTTCAGGGGAGTGTGTAGGTCACATTTATTTGTGCATCTGGTTTGTGGGAGGAATGTCTCATCGACACAAAAGCAAAAAAGCGATCCACATATGCAAATTCAATACAAATACAAATACAAAATCAAGCATATTTATATTCAAATCTCAAAAATATATTTACAAATACACATTTATAGAAATTCTTGATTTATTTGTATGTCACATTTTTATATTTATACATTTTATTTGTATATATTTTCAAATCACAAAAATATATTATATTTATTTATACAAATTATTTATTTATTTGTATATCACATGTGTATATTTATTAATATATGCATATGTATTAATATCATATTGATATATATATATATATATATATATATATATATATATATATATATATATATATATATATATATATATATATATATATATATATATATATATATATATATATATACAATTCTACTTCCATAATCAGGAGGCCTCTTAAGCCAGCGTCGTTGGTCAGACGTGGCTGGTTCGTTGTGCTTTGTTCATGCTAAGCAAAGTTGTTTGTACAGTATATGTTTTATGTCATAATTAAAAAGTATATATATTACAAAGCGGTGTTATTATAGTCCACACGCTTCCATTTATAAGAGTATATTACTTTTTATAACTTTCATCGCTAACCATTAGAACTGAACTTTCTCTGTGTGTATGTTCGTGTGTGTGTGTGTGTGTGTGTGTATGCGTGTCCAATCGCTGTAAGCCCGGAGCACCGTGGTCCTCATTCATGCAGAGCCAGCATAGTCCTCACTTGGGATGATTACCAGAACTTGTGAGTGTCTCGCACACTTGCTGTACCTGGAACAATTTTGCTCTGGTAATGAGACTCCTAACCCATCGAGAGTATTCTCAGTGTGATTCTTCAAAGAATATGTTCCGCGCTATTGGAGGTTTTATTTATATTTTTAATTCCATCCTGTGTGCATCATCTAAAAAACGACGAAAAGGAAAAGAATGAAAACAAGCAAATGTGACTGTTTTTTTCTGTTTATTTGAGGTGTCTTCCTCCATAAAGAGAAGTGAGGCCGACCATGTGACGCACACGGGCACACACAACCAAGCACATGTACCTCAACCCTCACAAACTAGGTCAGCAAAAGGTAGCATCGTTTGGTATGAATCATAACCTAGCATCAGAGGAACAATCGTCAAACAGATCAATATGAAGCATGACTGGCTGGTCCGACTCAAACACTTATCTAGTTTTATTGGTCACATTAACATCCAACTTAGCGTCTGATCTACTAAGATTTTAATTAAAAGTACTAAATAGTGTGTACAAATTAGTGTTGTCCCGATACCAATATTTTGGTACCAGTACCAAAATGTATTTTGATACTTTTTGGTACTTTTCGATACTTTTCTAAATAAAGGGTACCACAAAAAATGGCATTATTGGCTTTGTTTAACAAACAAAAAAAAACGGTACATTAAGCATATGTTTCTTATTGCAAGTTTGTCCTTAAATAAAATAGTGAACATACAAGACAACTTGTCTTTTTAGTAGTAAGTAAGCAAACAAAAGCTCCTAATTTAGCTGTTAACATATGCAGTAACATATTGTGTCATTTTCTATTCTATTATTTTGTCAAAATTAAGGATAAGTGGTAGAAAAATAATTATTCATCTACTTGTTCATTTACTGTTAATATCTGCTTACTTTCTCTTTTAACATGTTCTATCTACACTTCTGATAACATGTAATAATTACTTATGCTTCTATTGTTTGGATGCTTTACATTAGTTTTGGATGATACCACAGATTTGGGTATCAATCCGATACCAAGTCGTTACGGGATCATACATTGGTCATATTCAAAGTCCTCATGTGTCCAGGGACATATTTCCTGAGTTTATAAACATAATATGAATATTGAAAAAAGCGAAAAAAGATTTTGTGATGCTAAAAATATCGATAGTAGTATCTACTAGATACGTTCTTGTACTTGATTCATTAGTATCGCGGTACTATACTAAAACCGGCATACCGTACAACCCTAGTACAAAGTATACATCTGTGTGTACTATTAGTGGATGTTTTGCAGGTGATCTACTAAGACCGTGTGTACAATTATTAACAAGTACCAAAGTGGTGCAGATCGCCATATTTAAATGAGTATTTTGTGTGTGCTACCTGCTGTCTTCATGGAAATACTAATTTACTACACATTCATGACATCTTTCTCCAACCTGTGTTGTTTTGTTATGTTATGTAACATGCAGCACACAACTGTACTATCTTTTCTAAGCAATTTTGAAACGCAATCTAGGCAGCATATCGTATTCTCCGGGCTATAAAGGGCAACAAATTTAAGCCTCACCTAGCAAATTTTAGGAAAAATAAATATTTTTACACATTAACATTACCGTAAGCCTCAGATATACAGTATACTGGTACGAAATATTTTGTAAATGTTTATTTACATAATTGAATTGTTTTCAAACCGTGCCTGACACACGGCAGTAAAACAGCTGATCAAACAAAACAGAAGTCACCGTCATGGACCCACTAGCTGCTAATGCTAGCTCTCCAATCAGCTAAACAGACTCAATAACTCTACAGTGACGTTTTGGTGGATGTACAAAACTGAAACAATAAAAAAAAAAATGCCATTGTAAGTTAATAATACTAACACATACATGTTAGCATATTTGCTAAAGCTAACGACGCTAGCTTGATTACATTACAATAGCACACACAAATATACATGAAAACACTCCTATAGACATGACACATGGAGTGGTTTAGTAAGTATTAATTGTTTTAGTTATATTGTAAAACATACAAATGTTGCTTGGAGTGATGAATGAAGAATCCTTTCAATCAGTAATGCCATGGACCGTGTAAGGGTCAAAACAGGAAGTAGATTGTATACCCGCAACAATTGCACTGAGCGAACTCCTCCAAAAGAAGGCGCAATTGCACAAATAATAACACGCCTTTTTAGTGTCTCTGTCGGTGTAAAATAAAACTTTGTTGAATACAAAACAATTTGGCCGTAACCAAAGAAAAATCCACAAGTTAGCCACACAGTTTTATCGAATCAAAGTGTTGGAAAAAGAGTAGTGGCTACTACCTACTTTTACTACTCCAAAGGTGCACTGTGGGTGACTGCGTGGTGGATGTTTTTGACACAACTGTGTCACCCGGAATGATCCAGGTGCAAGAAAATGCATGTTCCAGGAAGTTTTTTTCATTTTGGACACCAGTGTCAAACTCAAAGCCTTGGAGCCAGATGGAGGATGTGGTTTCAACCTCGGTAAGAGTGTTAGCTTCTACCTTGCTAGTTAGCTAACAAGAGTTAGACGAAGTTGTGTGAAAAATATATTTAACTATAATTTTAGCCAAAGTCAGCCAGCTAAACCGTCTCTACGTCAATTACAGTACGGTTTATTGCAGTGTCAATTTGCCATGCGTAGAAAAAAAAGGCACTTTAACAAACGCGAACACACACACACACACACACACACACACACACACACACACACACACACACACACAAACAGGCACCAATGTGGACGTATCATAAGATTAAACATACAATCTATAAAATAGCCAACATTTTAAGAATTAATCAAATATAGAATTCTACACATTGAGTCTATTAGAGTGTTAAAACTGCCAATAGTTAATCAATAGTCAATATGTCAGTGTGCAGATTTTTAAACATCACACAATGCTTTTCTTTTTGAGGAAGTTAGATTTTGGGTTTTGTTTGTTTTCGTTGCTGCTATCATAACTGGTTTTTTTTTAAATACATAAACAAGGTTAATTGTGTTTTTTTTTGTACTTCGCCTTTTCTTGCTTTTAAATGGACAACATTTTATTAGTCATTTAAAAATAAAATTGTAACAGCTAATTTAACAGCACAGTTAGAGTGTAAGTACATATTTATGAATGAATTAGTCATCTTTGTTGTTCGGAAGCACATGTCTAAAATAACTTCAGCAGGCATTTAGAAGTCAATGGAAAAATTAGAGCCTTTAAATATGTGTACGCTTTATCTGATTAGTCGACTAATCGTTAAGATAATCGTTGACTAATCGACTATCAGAATAATCGTTAGTTGCAGCCCTAGTTGCCAATCAGGAAGCCTCTTAAGCCAGCCTCGTCAGTAGGATATAACTGGATCATTGCTTTGAATTGCGTTTTGTGCATCTTACAACTGTTTGCTCTTTGTGCACTTCCCTGCTGCACTTCTTTGTTGTTTCCCTAATAAAAAGGGCTTTTTACCTGCATTTCACAAGCTGTCTCTGCATCCTAGGCTCACGCTTTATGCTTTGCTTGCACTGAAACTTAACAGACTACGACCACTACATCTATTCTTTGATTTGTCACTTTGGGTTTGAGTTGTGTTCCATTGCGTTTGGTCCTATTTAGAGGTCTAGATTGCCTTTCTAATATTTCTGGAATGTAGCTTAAGCCCTTATCTGACTGATGGTGCAGGTGAGAGCTCTGTTGACTGATGGTGCAGGTGAGAGTTCATTATCTTCCATTTGTTTTAATCCCGTCAGGAAAATGCAGTTTTGCCTATGTTTCCTAAATGTAAGGAAGTGCTGGGATTTACTTCATGGTATTAAAGGCCTACTGAAACCCACTACTACCGACCACTCAGTCTGATAGTTTATATATCAATGATGAAATCTTAACATTGCAACACATGCCAATACGGCCGGGTTAGATTAATAAAGGGCAATTTTAAATTTCCCGCGAAATATTCTGCTGAAAACGTCTCGGTATGATGACGTTTGCGCGTGACGTCACGGATTGTAGTGGACATATTGGGACACCATTGTGGCCAGCTATTAAGTCGTCTGTTTTCATCGCAAAATTCCACAGTATTCTGGACATCTGTGTTGGTGAATCTTTTGCAATTTGTTTAATGAACAATTAAGACAGCAAAGAAGAAAGCTGTAGGTGGGAAGCGGTGTATTAGCGGCCGGCTGCAGCAACACAACCAGGAGGACTTTGAGTTGGATAGCAGACGCACTACCGTGAGTATGCAGCTTTGGCTTCCAAACATTTGATCGCTTGCCCGTACGTGCGTGCCGCTATGTGCATGTCACGTACGTAACTTTGGGGAAATATATGTGCTGTATGAACTTTACGGAGGTGAACGGTACTTTGGGCTGTGGGATTGAATGTGTTGTGTGGGTGTTTGAGTTGTATTGGTGGGTTATATGGATGGGAGGGGGGAGGTGTTTATTATGCGGATTAATTTGTGGCATATTAAATATAAACCTGGTTGTGTTGTGGCTAATAGAGTATATATATGTCTTGTGTTTATTTACTGTTTTAGTCATTCCCAGCTGAATATCAGGTCCCACCCACCTCTCACAGCATCTTCCCTATCTGAATTGCTTCCACTGCCCTCTAATCCTTCACTCTCACTTTCCTCATCCACAAATCTTTCATCCTCGCTCAAATTAATGGGGTAATCGTCGCTTTCTCGGTCCGAATCGCTCTCGCTGCTGGTGGCCATGATTGTAAACAATGCGCAGATGTGAGGAGCTCCACAACCTGTGACGTCACGCTACTTCCGGTACAGGCAAGGCTTTTATATCAGCGACCAAAAGTTGCGAACTTTATCGTCGATGTTCTCTACTAAATCCTTTCAGCAAAAATATGGCAATATCGCGAAATGATCAAGTATGACATAGAATGGACCTGCTATCCCCGTTTAAATAAGAACATTTCATTTCAGTAGGCCTTTAAGAAGAGTTGTATTTGCTGGACATTAGGAATGATGGTGACTGCAGACATCTGTAAATAATGGCGAGTCTGGGCGGCTTGCGCCATTACAAAGACCCTAAAGTGCTTGTGAGTGACATAATTCGGTTGGAAAGTAACTGAATGTGAAATGGAAGTTTACCAGAGAAAATGTGAAGCACACTCAAGGCGATAAAGCAAGTGACACGAAGACCTATAAAAGCTGCGCGAGCACAATCCCCGTTGTGGATGTCAAACATTAACACACACACACATACACACATTAATCCAGCTGTGTGCTCAGTAATGCGAGGCATGATGAGAGCAAGTCAGCGAGAGAAATAGAGAGAGAGAAGTGGGCAGTTGTTATGTGGAATAGTAATTAGAAGAATCACATACTGCGAGTGGTTGAAAACATACATAATAGTAAGAATAAAGTATTAACAGTCATATCAGTATTCATAATATTATTGCTAATGACTATATTTCGGTGTTACACGCTGGAGTAATACTCGCCATCTTTGAAAAAGAGCATTGTAATGTTGCAAGATGCAAAGACAGGATTGGCAAAACACATTTTAATGAACAGCTCACACAGGGTCTGATCTACTAAGGCAGGGGTCGGCAACCCAAAATGTTGAAAAATATTGGACAAAAAATACAAAAAACAAATCTGTCTGGAGCCGCAAAAAATGAAAAGCCGTTTATAAGTGTTATAATGACGTAAGTGTCTATATTAGCTGTGATAGCCTACTATCAATATGACTGTGTCGCAGGCTGAAGCAAATCTTTGTTGACAGAAATGTTGAAATGTAATATTTATTCTACACATTTTTATAACATTGGAAACCATTGGTAAATCAGAGGCGACTCAGAAGGTGAGATAACTTCTGGAAATTACTGGCTAGTAATGGTCAAAGGTATAGATGTGTGTGTCCAAGTTAAAGGAAATGGCAGGCTGTCTTCTTTTAATAGATTCATTACAATCTTTGGCAAGCCAGCTAATGTTCGCTGTGGTCTGGAACAACATGGCACACAAACAACTATCAGAAATGTGTCATGAGACATGCAAAACTAAATGATATACAAAGAGGATACAAGTAAATGAAATGAAATGAACTCAAATATCCCTAAAAATGAGGCATAACAAAGCAATATGTACAAACCCCGTTTCCATATGAGTTGGGAAATTGTGTTAGATGTAAATATAAACGGAATACAATGATTTGCAAATCATTTTGAACCCATATTCAGTTGAATATGCTACAAAGACAACATATTTGATGTTCAAACTGATAAACTTTTTTTTTTTTAAATAATCATTAACTTTATAATTTGATGCCAGCAACACCTGACAAAGAAGTTGGGACCTTTCCCAACTTCTTTGGCAATAAATACTGATAAAGTTGAGGAATGCTCATCAAACACTTATTTGGAACATCCCACAGGTGAACAGGCAAATTGGGAACAGGTGGGGGCCATGATTAGGTGTAAAAGTAGATTCCATAAAATGCTCAGTCATTCACAAACAAGGATGGGGCGAGGGTCACCACTTTGTCAACAAATGCGTGAGCAAATTGTTGAACAGTTTAAGAAAAACTTTTCTCAACCAGCTATTGCAAGGAATTTAGGGATTTCACCATCTACGGTCTGTAATATCATCAAATGGTTCAGAGAATCTGGAGAAATCACTGCACGTAAGCAGCTAAGCCCGTGACCTTCGATCCCTCTTGACTGGCCTGCCTGTAGTCCAGACCTGTCTCCCATTGAAAATGTGTGGCGCATTATGAAGCCTAAAATACCACAACGGAGACTGTTGAACAACTTAAGCTGTACATCAAGCAAGAATGGGAAAGAATTCCACCTAAAAAGCTTAAAAAATGTGTCTCCTCAGTTCCCAAACGTTTACTGAGTGTTGTTAAAAGGAAAGGCCATGTAACACAGTGGTGAACATGCCCTTTCCCAACTACTTTGTCACGTGTTGCAGCCATGAAATTCTAAGTTAATTATTTGAAAAAAAAAAAAAGTTTATGAGTTTGAACATCAAATATTTTGTCTTTGTAGTGCATTCAATTGAATATGGGTTGAAAAGGATTTGCAAATAATTGTATTCCGTTTATATTTACATCTAACACAATTTCCCAACTCATATGGAAACGGGGTTTGTACACACAGCTAGCCTAAATAGCATGTTAGCATTGATTAGCTTGCAGTCATGCACTGACCAAATATGCCTGATTAGCACTCCAACAAGTCAATTACTGTACATCAACAAAGCTCACCTTTGTGCATTCACGCACAGCATAAAACTTTTGGTGGACAAAATAAGACAAAGATGGAGTGGAAGGTTTTACATGTATACAAACTGTTGCGTCACAGTCCACACTATGATGAGTCCAAGAACCGCCGAAATTAGTAGGACAAAACGATGTTCACCAAATACGCTCATCAGTGAACCATACACATAAACATATTAAACAGGTGGCTTTCTAACAATTGGGAAGGTTTGTGTCATGTTTGTCCTCAAACAAAAATCATACTAAAACAAAATAATATTTTTTCACCCATCTTTTTCCATTTTCAATCCTTTTTTAAAAATGTTCCAAGGAGCCCCTAGGGCGGCACTAAAGAGCCACGGGTTGCTGACCCCTGTACTAAGATAACAAATAACAAGTACTAAATAGTGTGTATAAAGTTTAGGTGATCTACTAAGACTGTGTGTACAATTGATAACAAGTACAAAAGGAATTACACTTAGTATGTTGTGTGTACTACTTGCTGTTACCATGGAAATACTTTTTGTTTGTTTGTTTTACGTTTATTTTATATCTCCTATATGGAAAAAACAACAACAACCATCATTAAACAAAAACACCAGTAGCCACTAAGTAAAATAATCATATTAGTTTTAATCAGCCCCTTAAAGGTGCTGTTTGTAACTTTTTCACAGTAACATTTTTAAAAGCAAGAATCCTAACAAGAACACTACCGTCGAGCTTATTGATTGATTTATTGATTGAAACTTTTATTAGTAGATTGCACAGTACAGTACATATTCCGTACAATTGACCACTAAATGATGATTGGTTGGTGTTCATATGATGAGTCACAATTGGCTAAGGTTAGGGAAAAACATTATAATCTGGCCAATCAGAGGCAAGATAAGGCTGGTCATTGAAACGAGTAAGCAAAATCATAGCAGTCACACACTCATGTCACATGACGACGAGGGAGTCCGAGACAGAGGGACGCTTCAAGCTGACGACTCAAAAAAAAAAACATAGTTGAAAATGGCAGAGGGATTCTCTCCTGCACATTAGATCTTTCCTTTAGTGATGAAGATGACGTGCAGAAAACCCACAATAATGCGTGTCCTTAGCCATATTTAGACAAATGTAAGTGTTTAGAGAAAACAATGTCCAAACCATACTTGCCAACCCTCCTGATTTTCCCGGGAGACTCCCGAATTTCAGTGCCCCTCCCGAAAATCTCCCGGGGCAACCATTCTCCCATATTTCTCCCGATTTCCACCCGGACAACAATATTGGGGGCCTGCCTTAAAGGCACTGCCTTTAGCGTCTTCTTTCACCTGAAACATTCACCCCTTAACAGCCGCATGCTGTCCAGGCGTCAGCTTTTCCTCTGTATAAACAGCGTAATCACATAATAATGTAGTGTTGGACGGGTTTAACAATGGTCTTTATTTAAGATGTCAAGAAATGCTGACACGTCGTATAATCTTTTAACTGGTTTAATGATAATGTTAATTTCAAGCACACACACACAAGTGAATGCAACGCATACTTGGTCAACAGCCATACAGGTCACACTGAGGGTAGCCGTATAAACAACTTTAACACTGTTACAAATATGCGCCACACTGTCAACCCACACCAAACAAGAATGACAAACACATTTCGGTAGAAAATCCGCACCGTAACACAACATAAACACAACAGAACAAATACCCAGAACCCCTTGCAGCACTAACTCTTCCGGGACGCTACAATAACATCTATGGCTTTTGGAGCTCAGTGCACAACTGCATACACAAGAAGGAGACGAAGCAGAAGAACGAAGAAGAGACATGGCGACGAGTAAGAAGAAGAAATACGCTTGCAAATTCCAAAATGATTGGAAAAAATAATTTCATTTCATCCAGGACATCACCCCCCGCCCCATCTCCTGAATTCGGAGGTCTCAAGGTTGGCAAGTATGGTCCAAACCCTTAGTTTTTGGTTGATCATATCTATTCTCTTCATCTAAGACGTCCAACACAAATTTAGGAACACACATTAAAATGAGTTGAGTTCTTGAAAAGTTTTACTGCACATAACTATTATCAACTGTTCCCAAACAACACACAAGTCATTGTTGTTTTTGTCAAGATATACTGTATATAGATGCTGTTTCTGTACTGTAGGTAGAGAAAATGAATGACATTATAGAGGTGGGCCAAAGAAAAGGCAAACTAAATAAATACATACAGTGTGGTGTGAGGACCCCTAGAGGTAGTTGTAGGGTGTCCATCCATCCATCCATTTTCTACCGCTTGTCCCTTTTGGGGTCGCGGTAGAAAATTACACACAAAGCCTCCAAAGCAGAAACATATTAGAAAGTATCCAGTAACAATTGTGTCCGCATCATTCAACAAGCTTAACTTCAGACATCATTATGGCCACTAGGTGTCTCCAAAAACAATTAACACTCCACTTCAACTTAAGGACAGCATAAGGCTGTTCCAGATAGTTAATAAAAAAATAGTTTTTTATTTACTTTTTTAGCCTGGGTTCGCTATCCTGAGATAGTCTCCAGCTGCACTCAGACGGAAGGCGGGGCACACCTCGGACAAGTCGCCACCTCATCGCAGTAATTGTAGGGTGTCCCCAGCTAAATGACAGATAGTTAATAGTAATTTGTACATTCTCAGTTACATTAACATTGATATTATACATGTGGGCCCATAGATAGAAATGCCATTAAATGTAGGTTCGATGTAGCTTGCTACAGTTTTCCGAGGATACAGCCTTCCCTGTAGCTTAGCTACATTTAATTGAGAGTAATTTGTAGCTTAGCTTACTACATTTTCCAAGTCGCTTGCCTATCACTGATTACGTCATTGCGTACTAGAAGCCGTGAAATAATGTGTAAAATACATTGGAAAATTGGCGCCCTCTTGGTATCAGTGTAAGTATTGTAAACAGCCACTTTAAGTCATCCAGCAGCTATAAAATTATAAAATGTAATTGCCAAATAGACAATGTCTTTTTTTTCCTGACAGTCCAAATATGTTGACACGCAGTTTAAGTATTCTCTCTTCGCCGTCTGTCATTGCAGTGCGCTTGCCTTCTTTCTTACACCCAAATGTATACGTAACTGTGCCAAACGTGCTAAATATAGACACAAAAACATTGGCCTCAAACACTTTCAGGTTCAGACGCTTAATGATTGTATTTGCATTTCTTCCTCCCAGTATTGTGTGTTGTAATATTCAGCATATATTCTGCATATTCATGAAGACAAATGCACTGAATGGATTGCGTGAACTATTTTGGTCATTGAACAGACACAATCCTCTGCACGTTCTTAGTAGATCAGCTCAAGTTTGCACATGTTTGAAAACACGCAAACCTTAGTCCAGGGGTCGCCAACCCAAAATGTTGAAAGAGCCATATCGGACCAAAAATAGAAGAAAAAAAAATCTGTCGGGAGCCACAAAAAATGAAAAGCCTTATATAAGTGTTATAATGAAGGCAACATATGATGTAAGTGTCTATATTAGCTATATTAGACTACTATCAAAGTTGACACAAATCTTTGTTGACAGAAATGTTGCATTTTAATTTTTATTCGACACATTTTTGCAACATTGTAAATCATTATTAAAATGGAGGCTTCTCACAAGATGAGATAACTTCTGGAAATTACTGGCTCAGAATGGCCAAAGGTATAGATGTGTGTGTCCAAGTTTATGGAAACGGCAGGCTGTCTTCTTCTAATGGATGTATTATAACCTTTGCAAGCTGTGTAATGTTTGCTGAGGTCTGGAACAACATGACACACAAACAACTATGAGAAATGCAGCCAATATTACATACAGATAATGTGACATGGAACATGCAAATATACATTAAATACACAGAGGACCAGTGTTGGGTTAGTTACTGAAAACCAGTAACTAGTTATAGTTACTAGTTACTTCATTTCAAAAGTAACTCAGTTAATAACTCAGTTACTTACACCAAAAAGTAATGTGTTACTTTGAAAAGTAACTATTTAGTTACTTCTTTTTTTTTTCTTTTTTTTTTTAAAGCTCCCATTTTGCCCTTTAGCCTTCATTTCAGTACTGTTATTACACTGCAGAATAATACAATGTGTTGATCAACTTGACATGCATTTGCATCACTGAACTCTGCTAAGCAATGTGCTCTACATACAACACACAAAGACAAAGATATGTTACAAAGGCCAATTTGTTTCTGGCCAGAACAAATTGACAAAACTATTTTAAATAGCTGCAACATAACATACATAAGTAACAAACAGCATAATAACAACATAGCTGTAAAGCAAGAAAGGCACACACTACATACACAAAGCCTAACCAGGCATTTTTTCCTCAAAGAATTCTGACACAAAATCATGTCTGAAGCTCAGAACACTCTACACATTTCCCCAGTTTTAGTTTAGAGATAAGGAAATATTGGTCTGGCCCACTAGAATCCCTCTTTATGTTTGTGAACTTTATAGTCTATACATTTAGAGTGATGTGATAGTCAAACACTCTAGAAGTCTAGGATGAAAGAGTATGTAAGAGAATTGACAGCAACGTTCCCTCTAAGGTGCGCGCCTGTGCAATTGCGCACTGCTCAAGCGTCCTCTGCGCACGGAAAATCTATGCCACGCACAAAATCAAATAAAAAAATAAGCGCATAACAATTTTCGACACGACACGACAGAGAAAACAGTTTTCGTCATCATTGTTCAAATATTGTAACGTCTGTCGAGACGCTTTGAGGACATGATTTCCATCCATCACTTTACTGAGCAAAACTCTTTATTGTCGGCCATAAACACATCACCAAAACATTAGTAAAAAAAAAAGATATCTAGCAAAAGTGGTAATTTTCTGCAGTACAAACCAGACCAAAAGCAACTTTGTTAGATCAGCAGCCGCTCGCTCTTTCTCACTTGCGCCAACACATGCACATATGGCACTTAGCCAGTGATGCGTTTACAGCCACACAAAAAGTCGGACAACTCCAACACCACACATAAAGTGTGATTCAAAGTCCTTACACTATGATTTACCAATCAAATGTGTGCTTATTCTAGTGTCATTTATTAGGAATCTTAATTTATAAATATTAATCATGAAATGCTATTAGTATATTAAATAAATACTCGTAAAAATATATTTTTTACAAACAGGAAGTTGCAGGAATGTACACATGATCCCCTGCTTACATCTCATTGTGCAACATGTGAATGTTTTAATGGGAACTAAATGCAATGTCTGAAAGGGGTACAAATTATTTCCAAAGCAGGACCTCCGCCCAGACAAACACTACAAGTACACAGTTCATGAAAAACAATATTTTTTGTTATTGTCATTATAAGTGGGCCTAAACACTTATATTAGAAATGGAAATGACTGCTGTCATTTGATTATAATAATAAGAGAATGTTGTATGTCTATCTGTGTTGGCCCTGCGATGAGGTGGGGACTTGTCCAGGGTGTACCCCGCCTTCCGCCCGAATGCAGCTGAGATAGGCTCCAGCGACCCCGAAAGGGACAAGCGGTATAAAATGGATGGATGGATGGAGATTAAACTTGTTATTTAGTCAGGTTTGGGACAGGTGTGCTGCTGGTGTAGCCACAGTGTGCACGTCTGATGTTGCTCACATGGGCTCCACTCATTGCTCAGGGAGTTTTTGCGTTTGCTCACACACATAAACAATTAGAGGGAACATTGATTGACAGACTGTGTACCTTCAGTGCTGAATGATGAGCAGAGGCAGAGTTAATCCTTAAGTGGTGGAGGGAAAGTGGCATCGGAGTCTCTGTCTCTCTTTACTAGCTACGTCGATGCATGTTGCTTATGTAGCTTGTTTCAGCAGATTTGAATTGCTGTTTTGGGCAGTATATGGGATCTTTGATCCAAAGCACAATTTACATTTAACTAAAATGTTATTTTCTTTGTGCTCGACAAAAGAAAAGTAGTGAAAATATCGCCATGTTAACAAACTCGACTGCAGCTCCGCCATGATCAGACACGCCCCCGCCCCCCTCCTCTCTCCCCCCCACCCCCCTCCTCTCTCTCCCCCCACACTCAGACACACACACAGAGCGCAGGTCTCTCTTCTCCGGTTTGTGACACGAGAAGAATCAGAACTACGACACTAACACACTTTATACTACATTAAAAGTAACGTAAAATAACGCAGTAACGCATCATGTAGTAACGGTAACTGAGTTACTGAATATAAAAAATAACGCGTTAGATAACTAGTTACCGCCGAAACTAACGGTGTTACAGTAACGCGTTACTTTGTAACGCGTTAGTCCCGACACTGCAGAGGACATAAGTAAAGGAAATTAAATGAGCTCAAATATACCTACAAATGAGGCATAATGATGCAATATGTATACACAGCTAGCCTAAATAGCATGTTAGCATCGATTAGCTTGCGGTCATGGACTAAACAAATCAATAAAATCAACAAAACTCACCTTTGTGCATTCATGCACAGCATAAAACGTTTGGTGAAAAAAATTAGACAAAGAAGGAGTGGCATAAAATGCATCTTTCTGTGGCAGCATCGGAGAAAGTTGTACATGTAAACAAACGACGATGGATGGATCATTGAAATTAGTAGGACAAAACGGTGCTTGCCAAATCCTCTCATCAGTGAAGCATGTTTAACAGACATTGGGATTTCTAACAATTAGGAAGGTTTGTGTCATGTTTGTTCTCCTACAGAAAATTTATTAAAACAACATATATATATATGTTTCGTCATCTTTTTCCATTTTCACACATCTTTGAAAGAGGTCCAGGGAGCCACTAGGGCAGCGTTAAAGAGCCGCGGGTTACTGACCCCCGCCTTAGTCGATCCAACCCGTAGAGTGCAATAGACCTCAGGGTAGATTGGAGCGAAACACGTCTGGTGCCGGGGAATAACCAAACTAAAGCTACAACTCAAGAATTGTTTGACAAAAAGGTGCAATGAGGATGACAGGAAATTGGTGGGAGGAGAAACCATTATAGAAGGTACAAAAATACTACAGCGTGAAAGAAGAAAATGGGGTGGACAAAAACGGTGATAATCCTTGGCCTGGTAAAGCGAACCCAGGATAAAAAAGTAAAACAAAAAAACTATTTTTTTAATTACCAAATCTGGAACAGCCTTATGCTGTCTTTAAGTTGAAGTGGAGTGTTAATTGTTCTTGGAGACACCTAGTGGCCATAATAATGTCTGAAGTTAAGCTTGTGGAATGATGCGGACACAATTGTTACTGGATACTTTCTAATACGTTTCTGCCTTGGAGGCTTTGTATGTAAGTAATAAGTTACTGACATACAATACTGTATACTATACTATAATATTGTTTACTAAAAGACATGTGTTACATATGTCTAGCTTGCGTGCTATTGTGTGCTTAGCTGTTGTGTAGCAACTTGTTCCTAGTAGCCTATATAGCCTACCATGTTTACCTTTTGTAAATGACTTGCCTAAAATACAGGAAAATACCAACCTGGTGTGCTTATCGTAGAACATTTAGATGTTTTGTTTTTGCTGATTCTAGACCGATATCCGATATCAATAACATATTTGGACACCCCAAGTTAATACATAATACTTTGTTGTAAATGTTTAATGTAAGATTTCCAGTTTATTTAATCTTCTCTTATGAGACTCGAATTTTGAACACAAAGTTATAGTCTGGTAAAAAAAAAAGTCTTACAGAGGGTATGTGCATATAAAAAATAAACAACTTAAGTATACCGCAAACTTAAAAAAAAGGCTCTCCATGACCGTAATCATGCTCAAATGTCACGTATTCACTTAAGACATGCAGGAATACAATAATTGTGTTAATTTTCAGTACCTTGTTAGTCGTCTCTCAGAGGCTTGCTTCGTGCATGCTGAAAAAAAGAAAATAACAATCAAACTACAAGCGACGGAGATTTATAGGATTGGATTGTTTATTTGAACACTGTAATCATTGCAGTCCATCAGATACTGACGCCGCAGGTGGTGCTGTAGCTCTTTGTGGTCAATCAGAGTGAAGTGTGACTCAAAATCAGGAAAAAGCATCATGAACTTGGCCCAGAAGTGAAGAACCTTTGCGCATCATCAAAATGCTCTCTTGTCAAGGAGAGCATTTTTTTTAATAAGTTTGCGGCGTACCCCAGGGGTCAATCCTGTGACCCAAGTTGTTTATTTTATATATATGCACATACAATCTGTAAGACTTTTTTTTACATACTTTAGCTTTTTGTTCACATTCAGGTCTCATGATAGAAGGTTAAATAAACAGTAAATATTAATAAATAATTATAAAATCCTACACAAATTAATTAATCAAGCCCATTCCTTCTTAATGAGAGGGTAAAGACAATGCATTTGATGATTTTAGATGCTTTAGATTTATATAGATACTGGTACTTGTTTTTTAGATACTTGTCTTTTTGCCTTTCGGATCGATATCCGACACCAACGTCCACTCGCGACACCCCTGCTTTGAGTAGGGAATAGATTCATATGGACCCATTCCTGATTGGATCTTGCGTGGGAGGAAAAGTGAGGTTAATCATTTTGCAATGCAACCTTCTAAAAAAGGTTAGGGGAAAGCGCCACTCTACTTGCAACTGCTGCTGTGGTTAAAGTTGGAATTACCATAAAACACATTTTAAGATTTTCAACACTCTTCCTGCCATCTGGCGGCTGAAGTGGACTCCCTCAATTCGTCACGTTTCATGTGTCAGGTAAACCGTGACAAATGGGGCCATATTAATCCCATTCCTACTGTATATGAACAATAAACACAACAACTGCCACTTACCGTATTTTCCGGACTATAAGGCACATTTAAAATATATATTTTTCCTCAAAACTCGACACGCCTTATAACCCGGTGCGCTTAAAGTATGGTATGATTCTGGTTTTGCTTACCGACCTCAAAGCAATTTTATTTGGTACATGGTGTAATGATAAGTGTGACCAGTAGATGGCAGTCAAACATAAGATATATGTGTAGACTGTAATATGATGGCAATATGACTCAAGTAAACAACACCAACATTTTATATGTTCCATTGAAAATATAGAACATTACACACGGTGCTCAAAAATCTATCAAAATGTTTTAGTACGACTTTGGTAAGCTATGAAGCCGCACCGCTTGATGTGCTTCAACATACGAGTATTATTATGGTGTGTATATAAGGTAAGACATATTATTTTGAGTTTTGTTTCGCAATATTATGCAAAAGCAACTTTTCTTACCTTCTGGTGCCTGCTAATCTGTATTTGGGATATGCAATAATCTTGAAAAATTCCACCTTTGTAGTCCGTGCTGACACCGTAGTCGATAAGCTTCTTCTTTTGTTCTATCTTCTTGTTATGGGACATTCATCTTCCGCTGTTGCCATTTCTAATATAAAGTAGTGTAAAGTTCTTACTTATAAATGTCAGTAAACTCGCCATGAAAGCGCTAAAACATACCGGTGTAGTGAGTTTACATTATTCGCCCAAGGAACTTTAGTTATTAGAGAGTTCCGCTAGGGCGGTTTTTCACGGGACACATTTCCGGTGTTGTTGTTTCCGGATGAGGAGATGCTGCTCCGTTATTGATTTGAATAAAGTCTGAATGTCATTAAAACAGTTAGCGCCATCTTTTGACACTTCTTCCACTCCCGTCCTTGCACGCTACACCGCTACAACAAATATGACAGGGAGAAGACGCTGCCGAAGGTGAGCCACGTAAATAAGACCGCCCACAAAACGGCGCATCCTGAAGAGACTGTCAGAAAGCGGCTTGAAGATGATCTGTAAAACATAATCTATGCGACATTTTGACCAAAGAACCACCATTACATGTTATGTAGACCACAAGGAAGTGTTTTACATTTAGAAAAAAAATAAAATAATATGACTCCTTTAATGCGCCCTATAATCTCATGCGCCTTATATATGAACAAAGATAAAAAATAGACCATTTATCGGCAGTGCGCCTTATAATCCGGTGCGCCCTATGGTCCGGAAAATACGGTACTTAATTGCACACAAAGCTTTGGCATTTAGGACCAAATGTATTTTCTTGATTTCAGCCGTTTTTTCTCATCTTTTTTTGCAATAAACTAAATGTTGCACAATTACAAGTAAAGAATGTAAATATCGTATTTTTCGGAGTATAAGTCGCTCCGGAGTATAAGTCGCACCGGCCGAAAATGCATAATAAAGAAGGAAAAAAACATATATAAGTCGCACTGGAGTATAAATCGCATTTTTTGGGGACATTTATTTGATAAAACCCAACACCAAGAATAGACATTTGAAAGGCAATTTAAAATAAATAAAGAATAGTGAACAACAGGCTGAATAAGTGTACGTTATATGAGGCATAAATAACCAACTGAGAACGTGCCTGCTATGTTAACGTAACATATTATGGTAAGAGTCATGCAAATAACTATAACATATAGAACATGCTATACGTTTACCAAACAATCTGTCAATCTTAATCGCTAAATCCCATGAAATCTTATACGTCTAGTCTCTTACGTGAATGAGCTAAATAATATTATTTGATATTTTACGGTAATGTGTTAATAATTTCACACATAAGTCGCTCCTGAGTATAAGTCGCACCCCCGGCCAAACTATGAAAAAAAACTGCGACTTATAGTCCGAAAAATACGGTAAGCTTCCTTAGGCTGATTAGCATACCTAATACCTTGATTACCATCAATTCTGTCTGTGGCCTAAGTCACAAGTAAACATGTAAGCAACGGCTTGTTTTTGCTGATGCTGCAATACGCGGATGATGTTGGTATCAGAACGACCAGGGGGTCCAACAGTTTCTAAAGGTTCCTCAGAATGAAGGCGAGTAATCTGATAAATACGCTTCAGCCGAGGAAAGGTAATCCTGGAGGAAAACTCTGTGAGATCCTAAAAAAGGAGGCAGGCTGAGCGCTCCTTTGTGAAAGAAGGAGCGAGAGAGCAGAGAGAGACGGGCTGACACAGGCGGGGGAGGGCGTGAGGCGAGAGATGTCTCAACAGCAGCAGTAGGAGTTAGTCTGAGCGCTCAGCAGCACAGCTGTGCTTCTGATTGGAGATCGCTCCTCAGTGGCGGACCCCCAAACACAGCGGCAGCACCCCCACAGCGAGCGCGCAAGAAGAAGACGGGCGAAAGCTGAGGGGACCTACCACAGGAGCCCAAAAGTGGGGTACCCCATCACTGAGGAGGAAGTGGAGGAGGGCACCGAGGGGCCTCGGCCCTTTCCACCTTTGTGAGAGACTCGAGGGGTGGGAGGGGACGGCCGACGGAGTGGCAGGACGGGGAAGTGCCGATGGCGGACGGGCTCGGGGGGGCAGCTGGGGAGGCATGGGGGAAGCCCGGCGGGACGTGTCGGTGCCCGTGGGCCGAGGGTCCTGGGCCGAGCAGATGAGCGAGATTTCGCTGAGCGGGAGAGACAGCCTCCCCCAGGAGGGGGGCAGGAACGCAAGGGTCCGAAGGGCTGTCCGCATCTCCTCCCTTGTGGCTCAGGAGGTGAGTTTGTGTGTGTGAGTGTGTGTGAGTGTGTATTCCCCTGCTGATTACACGATGAGAAGATGAAAGTGCAAGACAAGTGTGTGTATGTGGGTGCCAGATAAGCAATCATGAAAATACATGTGCCGCATATTACAGATGTGTGTATGTTTATGCTCGTTGTGCGTTTATCATCAGTCTGGTCACTGGTACACGTGACCTTTGACCTCATCACGGAGGGCGGCTTGTCGCGTCGACGTCTAGGAATGTATGATTTAGTCATCCCTAAATCCCCTATTTGCATCATGGAGAAATCATTTTTATCATGTAGACATTTATGTGTGCATAAAAACTATCAATATTGTATTTAGGTCAGAAAAATTGACTTTTTTTTTTCACAGATTATTATATTTTACATAAGCGGTTGTATTTTTTTACATGATTTCAAGACAAATATAAATGAAATCTAAATGTATTATTAATGATTATATTAACAATTAATCCAAATGTAAATTAGTATTTCTTAAATTTATTTTAAAATGAAAACATTTCGATTTTTAGATTATTAGAATTTTGTATTGAATGTAAAAGGACAACTTCCGATTAATATGTGTGTCACGGTGTGTTGTTTGCAGAGTGACCCGGAATGCAGAGACTAGAGCAGTGGTTCTTAACCTTGTTGGAGGTACCCAACCCCACCAGTTTCATATGCGCATTCACCGAACCCTTCTTTTTTAAAAAATAAAATTATTATTTTCTTCAAATTCAAGACAAAGTTATATGTTTTCTTTTTACTGGTGAACAAAATGAACCGTGCATGAACATCACCTTGTTCAAAGAACAAAACCAACACAGTGCATGAACTCACCACAAATTACACACCTGCAAATCAGAACGGAAAATTAGAGGGAACACACTGCAAAAAGTCAGTGTTCAAAGACAAGAAAAAAACACACAAAATATAGTGGTATTTTATTTGAACTAAGCAAAATTATCTGCCAATAGAACAAGAAAATTCGGCTTGTCAAGACTTTCCAAAACAAGTCAAATTAGCTAACCTCAATGAACCTAAAAATACCTTAAAATAAGTATATTCTCACTAATAACAAGTGCACTTTTCTTGGTAGAAAAAAAAAGAGACCTTTTTGCTCAATATGTGGAAAAATTTTCTTAAATTAAGTAAATGCTAGTGCCATTATCTTGACATAATGATATGCGCTCGGCATCATGATTTTTTTTCATGCTTGAAGTAAGAAATTATTACTTTAAAAAAGTAGTTTTACACTTGTGAGTGTTGATGACACAGCTTTGCAACAGTTGATATTCTAGTTTCAAGCATGTTTTACTCAATATAGGTCATAAAATCTCAGCAACAAGCTGTAATATCTTACTGAGATCATTTAGGACCAAAACCCTTAAAACAAGTAAAACACTCTAACATAAAATCTGCTTAGTGAGAAGAATTATCTTATCAGACAGGAAATAAGCAAATATAACCCTTACTTAGATTTCAGTTTTTGCAGTGCATTGTTTGGGGGTATCCATAATACGCCGATAGGGAGAAGTTTTTATTTACACGATGAGTCGGGTGTGTTTTGACCTCCGCCGAACCCCTGAGGCCGACTCACCGAACCCCTAGGGTTCGATCGAACCCAGGTTAAGAACCACTGGACTAGAGGCAATGTGCAAGTGAAAATGTTTGATTGATGACAATTCAGGTACATTAGCACCAGTGTGGATGAAGCGGAGGGCCACGAGTGAGTCAAAAAAAAATAAACGAACAAAGATCCAAAAAGTAACAGAGGTGGAGCTAAAAAAAAAGAAGTGAAGAATAAGGAACTATCAATGTCATATATCATTTGGAATTCTCTACCTTAATTCACTAAACTCACTAAAATTGACACATGCAATTGAGGCCCAACAAAAGTACAACGTACGGACGCTGGCTTAAAAGGACTCCTGATTAGCAACCATGGCCAGGGGCGACTCCTGGTTGCTGATCAGGAAACAGGTGAGGTAAACATTAAACGGCACATGGAGGCAAAACAGGCAGGAACAGGAAGTAGTTGCAGTACCAGAATAAGAGTAGCGAACAGGAAATACACACAATAACTCAGGAAAATAGAAAATACTGACTAAAGGAATGAATTTATTCATTTACCATGAATTGATTACGTGGACCCCGACTTAAACACGTTGAAAAACTTATTCGGGTGTTACCATTTAGTGGTCAATTGTACGGAATATGTACTGACATGTGCAATCTACTAAAAAAAGTTTCAATCAATCATTCAATCAAAGGCTCTGCGTTTTTGCCTGAAATTTCAGTGATTTAAATGTTTTAAATGACTTGTATCCATGCTGGGCACTAATCATAATCAAACTGTCAGAATAAACATTGAAGTGTTTTCTTGACAAAGATAGCAATCTTGAATTTTATTGTGCGTGTGCACTTACTGTACTGTACAGTAAACTGACGATGCAGCTAAAGCATAAATGTTGTATTGTCAAATCCTGCCATCATTTATTCATTACAGTGCAAACCAGTGTAAAGTCACACGTTATTAATATTCACACCTACTGTACAAATGCAAATAGCTACCTGGGTAATAAAAGCTGCAAATATTCCCTTCACACATTCTCCCAACAATGGACAAAAGAAGACAAGGTTTGCTGCTGAAAACAATAAGTGCATTTTTAAAAGACAATTAGGATCCAATGTCTCACTTTTATAGCCTTTCAACATTTATTAATTGTTGTAGTTGGATAAATAATCATTCATGAAACGTGTATATATCTTCATTAAGCCTTTTCTCAACGTTTTTTTTTTTATAACCAACATGTAGTGCAAATGTTCGTTAACATTTATTTCAACATAAATTATGTTGTATCGTTGAACATGCTTGAAAAGGAGTACTGTATTTTCCAAATTATAAGGGGTCCTGCGGATGAATGGTTTATGTTTGATCTTTTTTCATATATAAGGCGCACTGGATTATAGGAGTCATATTATTATTATGTTTTTTAAATTTTATTATGATTATTATCTTTTTTTTTTTTTTTTCTAAATGTAAAACACTTCCTTGTGGTCTACATCAGTGGTCCCCAACCACCGGTCCGTGGATCAATTGGTACCGGGCCACACAAGAAATAAAAAATAAAACATTTTTTTAAAAAATGTTTTTTTTATTTAGATTTTTTTAATTAAATCAACATAAAAAACACAAGATACACTTACAATTAGTGCTCCAAAGCAAAAAACCTCCCTCCCCCATTTACACTCATTCGCACAAAAGGGTTGTGTCTTTCTGTTATTAATATTTCTGGTTCCTACATTATATATCAATATAGATCAGTGGTTCTTAACCTGGGTTCGATCGAACCGTAAGGGTTCGGTGAGTCGGGCTCAGGGGTTCGGCGGAGGTCAAAACACACCCGACTCATCGTGTAAATAAAAACTTCTCCCTATCGGCGTATTACGGATACGGCAACAGCAGAAGTCAGACTGGTTTGCAGGTGTGTAATTTGTTGTGAGTTTATGCACTGTGTTGGTTTTGTTCTTTGAACAAGGTGATGTTCATGCACGGTTCATTTTGTGCACCAGTAAAAAAAACATGGTAACACTTTAGTATGGGGAACATATTCACCATTAATTAGTTGCTTAATAACATGCAAATTAGTAACATATTGGCTCTTAACTAATCATTATTAATTACTTATTAATGCCTTATTCGGCATGGCCTTAACCCTAACCCTCTAACCCTGGCCCCAGCCCTCTAACCCTAAACCTAACCAAATAACTCTAAATTAAGTCTCTGTTACTTAGAATATGTTCCCCTAGTGTCCAAAAAACTCTAAATTAAGTCTTTGTTACTTAGAATATGTTCCCCATACTAAAGGGTTATCAAAAACAAATAACTTTGTCTTGAATTTGAAAAAAAACAACATTTTATTTTTCACTAAAGAAGGGTTCGGTGAATGCGCATATGAAACTGGTGGGGTTCGGTACCTCCAACAAGGTTAAGAACCACTGATATATATCAATACAGTCTGCAGGGATACAGTCCGTAAGCACGCATGATTGTATTTTTTTATGACAAAAAAAACATACCCCCACCCCTTCCGGTCCGTGGGACAAATTTTCAAGCGTTGACCGGTCCGCAGTTACCAAAAGGTTGGGGACCACTGGTCTACATAACATGTAATGGTGGTTCTTTGGTCAAAATGTTGCATAGAGGATGTTTTACAGATCATCTTCCAGCGGTGTAGCGTGCAAGGACGGGAGTGGAAGAAGTGCC
Source organism: Entelurus aequoreus (assembly GCF_033978785.1). Taxonomy (NCBI): domain Eukaryota; kingdom Metazoa; phylum Chordata; class Actinopteri; order Syngnathiformes; family Syngnathidae; genus Entelurus; species Entelurus aequoreus. The sequence continues at coordinate 40,603,031 of NC_084745.1, forward strand.
AAAAGATGTGAGCTAACTGTTTTAATGACATTCAGATTTTACTTAAATCAATAACGGAGCAGCATCTCCTCATCCGGAAACAACAACACCGGAAATGTGTCCCGTGAAAAACCGTCCGACCGGAAGTCTTTAATAAATATAGTTCCTTGGGTGAATAATGTAAACTCACTCCACCAGTATGTTTTAGCGCTTTCATGGCGAGTTTACTGACAGATATAAGTAAGAACTTTACACTACTTTATGCAGCTTCATAGCTTACCAAAGTCGTACTAAAACATTTTGATAGATTTTTGAGCGCCGTGTGTAATGTTCTGTATTTTCAATGGAACATATACAATGTTGGTGTTTACTTGAGTCATATTGCCATCATAGTGCAGTCTACACATATGTCTAATGTTTGACTGCCATCTACTGGTCACACTTATCATGACACCATGTACCAAATAAAATTGCTTGGAGGTCAGTGAGCAAAACCATAATTATTCCGTACATTAGGTGCACCGGGTTATAAGGCGCACTGTCGAGTTTTGAGGGGAAAAAATGATTTTAAGTGCGCCTTAAATTTGGTAGTATGAAGCAGAGATTACTTCTACAACTTTTTAAAAAGAAATTAAAAATCAATGAATGCACAATTGATAATATATAAATGGTTAAATGATGAAATAATAGTAACTAAATAATGTGACAAATACATGAATGAGTGCAGAACTGGTGACCGTGGGGAAAATGTATTTTCAGTATCTTGCAGTATCATGCTTTAAAACCGCTTCAAAAAGCAAAACATGCTCATTGTAGCCATTAATACTGCCTTTCTCGGGGGGTGGGTATATTGTAGCGTCCCGGAAGAGTTAGTGCTGCAAGGGGTTCTGGGTCTTTGCTCTGTTGTGTTTATGTTGTCTTACGGTGCGTATGTTCTGCCGAAATGTGTTTGTCATTCTTGTTTGGTGTGGGTTCACAGTGTGGCGCATATTTGTCACAGTGTTAAAATTGTTTATACGGTCACCCTCAGTGTGACCTGTATGGCTGTTGACCAAGTATGCTTTGCATTTACTTGTGTGTGTGAAAAGCCGTAGATATTATGTGACTGGGCCGGCACGCAAAGGCAGTGCCTTCAAGGTTTATTGGCGCTCTGTACTTCTCCCTATGTCCGTGTACCACTCCGTACAGCGGCGTTTTAAAAAGTCATACATTTTACTTTTTGAAACCGATACCGATTATTCCCGATATTACATTTTAAAGCATTTATCGGACATCTGTAATTTTTATACATTTTTTTAGATTGCAACTCAAAGACGATTTCCACACTTTTGTTACGCAAAGTGTCGCTGTACTAACCTCGCAGGTTAGTGAGCAAGGTAGTACAGGAAGTTGACAGTTAGACAACTTCTTATCCGAGGGACGGGCTCCAAGTAAAGTTATGCCTGGGTGTGCATGTTAGTACGCTGCTCTCTGTTCACCTTTTACCTGCACTTTGCCTGCCCTCTCTACATCTTGGGGCCACCATGCAGCCAACATGCTTGCACATTACATACAATGCCTCATAATTTTTTATTACTAAAGAATCGTGGTATTTTAAGTGGTGCTGAGATGAAACGGTAGTTAGGAAAAGACAAGGAAATTGTGTGTGTTCTTGTCCTCTCCCTGTACCCCCCGTCCCCCATTACCTCTCCTCACTGACGTAGACCATCTCCACACTTCTACCTAAAGACCAGCCTTTCTATAAACACCTTTTTTTTTCATTTTATGCTTTGATGATGCTCTGTAATAACGGAGATTTGTCTCTATTGAAAGAGACAGACAAGAGAGTCAGTTCCAAAAATAGAGATAAATGCTATTTGTGTTATTGTTTTCCTTTGTGAGGACTAATGACAGATGCCATGCAGCTGAACAAGTGATTGTTTCTTGCTTGGATGGATATAATAAAAATAACAAATAAAACATCTTTTCAGACAGACCCGCCGCCGCAAGGCTGAGTTTGGTTCGATAACGGCACAAACACACACATCTTTATTTCATGAGCCAGTCCTTCTATATTAGTGTGTGTGTGTGTGTGTGTGTGTGTGTGTGTGTGTGTGTGTGTGTGTGTGTGTGTGTGTGTGTGTGTGTGTGTGTGTGTGTGTGTGTGTGTGTGTGTGTGTGTGTGTGTGTGTGTGTGTGTGTGTGTGTGTGTGTGTGTGTGTGTGTGTGTGTGTGTGTGTGTGTGTGTGTGTGTGCGTGTGTGTGTGTGTGTGTTCATCCTCTAAAGGAAAACTAACCCTTGTGCCTACAAGTTGATTGGGTCTTTTGTTAGTTTTTAAATACTAACTGACCTCATAAATTAGAGCCTTTTATTGGCGTGTTGAACATTCTTATGCATTAATGCTTTTGACTACAAGATGTCCTTGGTCTGTGTACAGTAGGAAAGGCATTCATATGGCGTGTGAGAGGAAAAGGTGGGGGGGGGGGGGTTAATTATTGTGCAATGCAGTCTGCTGAAAATGATGGAAAGTGCCAGTCTACATTTTAACTGACGCTGTGGTCAAAGTTGGAATTGCTACAAAACACATTTATTAAAATATTTAACACTCTACTGCCATCTGGCGGCTAAAGGAGATAGTGCACGCCCCAAATTTGTCACGTTTCATGTTTTAGGTTAACTGCGACACTTGGGGCCCATATGAATCCCCTTCCTACTGTACAAGTTCCATTTCTGACAAGGCGATATAAGTCCAGTTTGAGTGCGTGTTTTTGAATGTATATGGAAATGACAACAGCAGATCATTTTACTAGAGATGTCCGATAATATCGGACTGCTGATATTAGCAGCAGATAAATGCTTTAAAATGTAATATCCTAAATTATCGGTATCAGTTTCAAAAAGTGAAAATTATGACTAAAACGCCGCTGTACGGAGTGGTACACGGACGTAGGGAGAAGTACAGAGCGCCAATAAACCTTAAATGCACTGCCTTTGCGTGCCGGCCCAGTCACATAATATCTACGGATTTTCACACACACTAGTGAATGCAAAGCATACTTGGTCAACAGCCATACAGGTCACAATGAGGGTGGCCGTACAAACAACTTTAACACTGTTACAAATATGCGCCACACTGTGAAGCCACACCAAACAAGAATGACAAACACATTTCGGGAGAACATCCGCACCGTAACACAACATAAACACAACAGAACAAATACCCAGAACCCCTTGCAGCAGCACCACCCCCCCCCCCCCCCCAATCCCGCCCACCTCAAGCTCTCCCACAGCATGTCCCAAATCCCTAGCTGCTGTTTTGAGGCATGTTAAAAATAAAAAAAAAATGCACTTTGTGACTTCAATAATATTATTTTCCATAACTTGAGTTGATTTATTTTGGAAAACCTTGTTACATTGTTTAATGCATCCAGCGGGGCATCACAACAAAATTAGGCATAATAATGTGTTAATTCCACGACTGTATATATCGGTATTGGTTGATATCGGAATCTGTAATCAAGAGTTGGACAATATCGGATATCGGCAAAAAAAGCCATTATCGGACATCTCTAAATTTTACCATCTTTACCACCATGTATGAACCAGAATCTGTCCCGCATTGGGTGTAAAGTGAAGGAAAAACTTCAGAATTTACTCAAAAGTTAGATTATTAACCGAGTCTTTCAACTCCTTTCAGTCCATAAATCTGTAAGTACACAATGACGATGTACAAGAATGTGCATTTTACCTAACTTGTTTATCTCATCTACATGTGGTCCGGTTAATGCCAGATAGCTAACGTAGCATTACATTTGTAAATTAAGTTATCTATTAATATTTGTGTAGCCCAGTGCAGACAAAAAAACTGTTTAAATATAATACAAACAAAAAAACAAAAATGGGCTGCATAGCTCGGTTGGTAGAGTGGCCGTACCAGCAACTTGAGGGTTCCAGGTTCGATTCCCACTTCCGCCATCCTAGTCACTGCCATTGTGTCCTTGGGCAAGACACTTTACCCAGCTGCTCCCAGTGCCACCCTTACTGGTTTAAATGTAACTTAGACACCTCCGCTCCAAACAGGCTAACCTCCTCCAACCTAAGGACAAATCTACGAACTATGGGAGATCGGGCTTTCTGCTCCGCTTCTCCCAGTCTGTGGAACACTCCCCTCCCTTTTTACAAATAAAATCTATTATTATTATTATTATTATTATTATTAGATATTGAGCTTCACTATGTAAAGTACTTTGAGTCACTAGAGAAAAAGCGCTATATAAATATAATTCACTTCACTTATGCTAAACACCAACCCTTCGACGAAATGTGCCAGAGTTGCTAATAATATCAATGGTCAGGAGAATACTACATGCTAACATATCATTATAAACTGGATTTATCATCTGAGTACTCTTCACAAAGGTTATCTAGCCACAAAACACTGAGGCAGTCTTAAGCAATTTGCTCGTTTTATTTTAATGTATCAAATATTGTCATTAAAATTACTAAATTATGTTACTAGAAATACAACGGTGTCAGTTTTTGGTCTATATCGCCCAGCCCTATTTTGCATAATAAGACCCCTAATATGATATCTTAATAAACAGTTAAGTCAGTCACACTGTACACAGAATACAGGAAGTGCATATAAAATACAGTTCTAATAAAATTCATAAGGCAATTAAAGTTAAAGTACCACTGATAGTCACACAGACTAGGTGTGGTGAAATGACCCTCTGCATTTGACCCATTCCCTCGTTCCACCCCCTGGGAGGTGAGGGGAGCAGTGAGCAGCAGTGGTGGCCGCGCTCGGGAACCATTTTGGTGATTTAACCCCCAATTCCAACCCTTGATGCTGAGTGCCAAGCAGGAGTCAATGGGTCCTATTTGTATAGAAATGGTAAATGGGTTATACTTGTATAGCGCTTTTCTACCTTCAAGGGGGTGATCAAGGGGATGGGTCAAATGCAGAGGACAAATTTCACCACACCTAGTGTGTGTGACAATCATTGGTACTTTAACTTTAACTTTTAACTTTAACTTTAACTTAAATTAAACTAATAAAAAAAGACAATTATTACTGTATTTGTATTCCTGTGCTTGCCTTGCACACTGGAAGGTGCGTTGCAAGGAAGGGTGAGACAAGAAGTGTAAATAGCATCGTCAAAAGACGAGATGTGAGATCTAGCAGGACTCAATGAGACTCGGCGCTACCTAATGCTAACAAGACTGCTCTTAGCTACATGCAGCTGTCCATGCAATGCCAGATGGAGATGCACTTCATCTTCAACATCATCAGCTCCACATGACACTGGTGAGACTTTGACTTGAGCAATTGCGGGACACACAATGTTAATAATAGGGCCAAAGGTCGTAGCTGCAAATGTCAAGTTGACCAAGTTTTTGCAGAACAACTTCCCCCCGTGGCTTTAGCAAATGGAAGTCCAGTTGTAACTCAGAGGAATTACTCAAGATGTGATGAAGTATTTCCACGTAGTGGACGTGTTGTAGTGGCCGGGTGACTGCCTTAGCAATGACTACCAGTGAGTACTGTAATCCACAGTACAGTAGAACACTCTGTAGGCTACTGTCATGATCCGTGGCCCGGATTTTTGTTATATTCTGTTAGTTTTGGACTCCCTGAGTTCCTGTTTTTGTGCACCCTTGTATGTTTTTAGTTACCATGGATGCTTATTGTTTCCACCTGTCTCTGATTGGTGCTCGGGACGCTCACCTGTATTCTGAGCACTAATCAGAGGGACTATTTAGGCCTGCCTTTGCCGGTCAGTCGGGCTGGCTTCATCATTTGCTGTATGCAACAGTTACGTTGGTCTTCTTGTTTCCTAGCTCATGATTCCTGCTCTAAGTATTTACCTTAGCTTACCGTGCGATCGGTACGCATTCCTTTTGCTTGTTTTCTGTTTTTGGTACGCGTTATGTTTGAAGATTAAATCACGTTCCTACCTGCACGCCTTGTCCGGAGTGGTCCGTCTGCATCCCGGGAGAACGAACACCGCAGTAAGCTGCGACCCCCCACACGTGACAGCTACTATATTGGGGGCAAAAAGTGTAAAGGTGACCATTTGGATGTCATTACATGTTTAGATGGCTTTGATTATATTTTTTTTTTAAAAACTATTTAGAAAATATTTTTATGTTGTCAATACAAAAATATAAAAAAATATAACAAATATTAAATGTATTAATATCACTCTTACCGTACACCTGAAAAAAACAATTCGCATTTTAAGAATTGTATTCCTTGACCGGAAACGTGCCATTGACATCATTAAAGGCCTACTGAAATGAGATTTTCTTATTTAAACGGGGATAGCAGGTCCATGCTGTGTGTCATACTTGATCATTTCGCGATATTACCATATTTTTGCTGAAAGGATTTAGTAGAAAACATTGACGATAAAGTTTGCAACTTTTGGACGCTGATAAAAAAGTCTTGCCTGTACCGGAAGTAGCGTGACGTCACAGGTTGTGGAGCTCCTCACATCTGCACATTGTTTACAATCATGGCCACCAGCAGTGAGAGCGATTCGGACCGAGAAAGCGACGATTACCCCATTAATTTGAGCGAGGATGAAAGATTCGTGGATGAGGAAAGTGAGAGTGAAGGATTAGAGGGCAGTGGAAGCGATTCAGATAGGGAAGATGCTGTGAGAGGCGGGTGGGACCTGATATTCAGCTGGGAATGACTAAAACAGTAAATAAACACAAGACATATGTATACTCTATTAGCCACAACACAACCAGGCTTATATTTAATATGCCACAAATTAATCCCGCATAACAAACACCTCCCCCCTCCCGTCCATATAACCCGCCAATACAAATCAAACACCCGCGTGACACACTCAATCCCACAGCCCAAAGTACCGTTCACCTCCGCAAAGTTCATACAGCACATATATTTCCCCAAAGTTACGTACGTGACATGCACATAGCGGCACGCACGTACGGGCAAGCGATCAAATGTTTGGAAGCCCCAGCTGCGTACTCACGGTAGCGCGTATCCAACTCAAAGTCCTCCTGGTAAGAGTCTCTGTTGTCCCAGTTCTCCACAGGCCAATGGTAAAGCTCGACTGTCATATTTCGGGAATGTAAACAATTAAACACTGGCTACGTGTTTGTGTTGCTGCAGCCGGCCGCTAATACACCGCTTCCCACGTACAGCTTTCTTCTTTGTTTTCTTCATTGTTCATTAAACAAATTGCAAAAGATTCACCAACACAGATGTCCAGAATACTGTGGAATTTTGCGATGAAAACAGACGACTTAATAGCTGGCCACAATGCTGTCCCAAAATGTCCGCTACAATCCGTGACGTCACGCGCAAACATCATCATACCGAGACGTTTTCAGCAGGATATTTAGCGGGAAATTTAAAAGTGCACTTTACTAATCTAACCCGGCCGTATCGGCATGTGTTGCAATGTTAAGATTTCATCATTGATATATAAACTATCAGACTGCGTGGTCGGTAGTAGTTGGTTTCAGTAGGCCTTTAATCACAATGCTCTCCTGGCCAAGTTAATTAACATTCTTCAACTTTTCTAAAAGTGCCCTCTGCTGGATTAAGTCATATCTCGCCGACAGAAAACACGCAGTACAAATTGAACAGTCCTGCTCATCCCATCTCACTTGCTCTGCTGGAGTCCCCCAAGGCTCAGTATAGGGGCCACTATTAATCAGTCCGTATGTAAATGACCTACCCCTGGTTTGCAACACGGTAAAAATACAATTATATGCTGATGATACAGTTCTGTACACGCATGCCAAAACAAAAGCAGATGCAGGAGCAATTCTCTCCGGAGCCGTGGTGCCAGTATCTCACTGGCTCCAGAACTCCTGCTTGCACCTAAACACTAAAAAAAAAACTGTATGCATGTTCTTCTCGCGTCAGCCAGCAGGGGGTGAACAGCCATCTCTTCTGGTCAATGGAGCATTTAGAGCTGGTACAACAATTTAAATATCTCGGAGTGATCTTTAATTTAAACTAGGGTTGTACGGTATACCGGTATTAATATAGTACCGCGATACTAATGAATCATATTCTGTACTATACCGCCTCTAAAAAGTACCGGTTCACCAATTATGTTTATACTTACTTATTATGTTTATGTTTACTCAGGAAATATGTCCCTAGACACAAGGACTTTAAAAATGACCAATGTATGATACTGTAACGACTTGGTATCGGATTGATACCCAAATTTGTGGTATTACCGAAAACTAATGTAAAGTATCCAAACAACAGAAGAATAAGTGATTATTATATTTTAACAGAAGTGTAGGTAGAACATGTTAAAAGAGAAAGTAAGCAGATATTAACAGTAAATGAACAAGTAGTTTAATAATTGATTTTCTACCACTTGTCCTTAATAATGTTGACAAAATAATAGAATGAAAAATGACACGATATGTTACGGCATATTTCAGCAGCTAAATTAGGAGCCTTTGTTTACTTACTAATAATAGACAAGATGTCTTGTATGTTCACTATTTTATTTAAGGACAAACTTGCAATAAGAAACATACGTTTAATGTACCCTAAGATTTGTTGGTAAAATAAAGCCAATAATGCAATTTGTTGTGGTCCCCTTTATTTAGAAAAGTGCCAAAAAGTATCGAAATACATTTTGGTACCGGTACCGGACAACAACACTAATTCAAACTTAACTTTCAAAGACCATATTAAAAAAGAATAGCGAACATTGTTAAATTCAACTTGGACAACTTTAAACATATAACATACTTATAACTCAAGCGACTTTGTCCCGCACCTGAGAGCACGCTTAACAATTACAACTCTAGACAGGAAGCCCTTGCATGATCATTATTGTAACATTGCAAGTAAGTATAATATTTTACATTTTGAGAGCTATCAGAAGTTTCTGGATGCTTGCCTTAATTTTAAAGTTCTAAATAGACTTACTTGCTCCTCCACCCTTGTTTTTTCTTAATGGCAAGGCAACGCCATGTTTTCACTTTCCACAACAGACACGTTTTGTTTTCTCATTCATCTCCTCGGAGGCAAGCGCGTACAAACGGACGCTTACGTGGACTGAAGAGGCAGAATAAATCAGTAATCGCGTCCAAGACAAATTGCTTTTTTTTATTGTCCAGTTTTTTTTTCTAGCCTGTGGGAAAAGTTATGTTGGCAGTTTCCAGGACTGTCTGATCATGACGTGTGTGTGTGTGTGTGTGCGTGTGTGTGTGTGTGTGTGTGTGTGTGTGTGTGTGTGTGTGTGTGTGTGTGTGTGTGTGTGTGTGTGTGTGTGTGTGTGTGTGTGTGTGTGTGTGTGTGTGTGTGTGTGTGTGTGTGTGTGTGTGTGTGTGTGTGTGTGTGTGTGCATGAGAGAGAGAGAGGGAGAGCAAGAACAAAAAGTTGCTTACCATCATTATCCATCACCATTACCAGCAATGCCCTTGAATGTAACAATCAGGACTCATTGTCCTGTCTATTATATTATATTCTCTCAACACACACACACTCGCACACACACAGACCTGTTAGGTGTGATGATGAAGTATTATTTTTGCTCATGAGTGAATATGTCTAGTCTATTCAATTTTAAATTGCAATTAAGGGCCGCCCTTCCCTCATGCGCAATCCATTCGGGGCCCTTGTTTTGATGAATGACGGGATGCTTGATGTGAAATGTTGACCGTAAACTTGTTACAATCAGAATCAGCTTTCTTGGCCAAGTCTGTTTATCGCAGAAGGAATTTGACTTGGCAGACCGGTGGTTATCCGCGACGCTATCTTGGTATAAAACAAGAGGGGAACATTAAGTGAATTGTGAATTTTCTCTAGTGACTCAAAGCACTTTACATTGTGAAACCCATTGTCTAAGTTATATTTTTTAAACCAGTGTGGGCGGCATTGGGAGCAAGTGGGTAAAGTGTTTTGCCCAAGGACACAACAGCTGTGAGTTGGATGGCAGAAGCGGGGATCGAACCTGGAACCCTCAGGTTGCTGGCGCGGTGCACTACCAACCGAGCTAGGCTACCACCATTAAAGAACGGAAATGACTTAAAAGAGCACAGAGCTGATGCAACCAGCTGCCACTTCAGTGGCGCCACTTCTACATACAGCTACAAAAGTAAACCATAACAAAAATATGGCAATAGATAATACATATTGCGCGCATACGATTCGCCACGCATAGACCAAGAACAAAACAAAAACACTGTTTTTACACCCACAAAAAATATTGTTAATATCAACAGCATCACTGTTACACATGATAAAGTTTGTCAATTCATATTCTAATTACATTAAAATTGTTATGAACTAAAAAAAAACTAGAGATGTCCGATAATGGCTTTTTTGCCGATATCCGATATGCCGATATTGCCCAACTCTTAATTACCGATTCCGATATCAACCGATACCGATATATACAGTCGTGGAATTAACATATTATTATGCCTAATTTTGTTGTGATGCCCCGCTGGATGCATTAAACAATGTAACAATGTTTTCCAAAATAAATTAACTCAAGTTATGGAAAAAAAATGCCAACATGGCACTGCCATATTTATTATTGAAGTCACAAAGTGCATTCTTTTTTTTAACATGCCTCAAAACAGCAGCTTGGAATTTGGGACATGCTCTCCCTGAGAGAGCATGAGGAGGTTGAGGTGGGCGGGGTTGGGGTTGAGGTGTGGGGTGGGGGGAGGGTAGCGGGGGGTGTATATTGTAGCGTCCCGGAAGAGTTAGTGCTGCAAGGGGTTCTGGGTATTTGTTCTGTTGTGTTTATGTTGTGTTACGGTGCTGATGTTCTCCCGAAATGTGTTTGTCATTCTTGTTTGGTGTGGGTTCACGGTGTGACGCATATTTGTAACAGTGTTCAAGTTGTTTATACGTCCACCCTCAGTGTGACCTGTATGGCTGTTGACAAAGTATGCCTGGCATTCACTTGCGTGTGTGAAAAGCCGTAGATATTATGTGACTGGGCCGGCACGCAAAGGCAGTGCCTTTAAGGTTTATTGGCGCGTCCGTGTACACAGAGGCGTTTAAAAAAGTCATAGATTTTACTTTTTGAAACCGATACCGATAATTTCTGATATTACA
>NC_084745.1:40619078-40704078 GCF_033978785.1 Entelurus aequoreus
TTTTTATTTTTTTAAATCAACATAAAAAACACAAGATACACTTACAATTAGTGCACTAACCCAAAAAAAACCCCTCCCCCATTCACACTCATTTACACAAAAGGGTTGTTTCTTTCTGTTATTAATATTTTGGTTCCTACATTATATATCAATATATATCAATACAGTCTGCAAGGGATACAGTCCGTAAGCACACAGGATTGTGTGTGTTGCTGGTCCAATAATAGTACTAACATTTAACAGTTAATTTTACTCATTTTCATTAATTACTAGTTTATATGTAACTGTTTTTATATTGTGTTACTTTATTTTTTATTCAAGGAAATGTTTTTAATTTATTTATCTTATTTTTTTTTTTTTTTTTTTTTTAAAGGACCTTATTTTCACCATTCCTGGTTGTCCAAATTAGGCATAATAACGTGTTAATTCCACGACTGTATATATCGGTATCGGTTGATATCGGTATCGGTTGATATCAGTATCGGTAATTAAGAGTTGGACAATATCGGAATATCGGATATTGTCCAAAAAAAGCCATTATCGGACATCCCTACAAAATATTGGTGTCGGGACAACACTAATCGATATCGATTTCGAAATTTGTAATGTTGACAAGCCTCCTTGTCAGAAGTGTGTGATGTTCTCCAAGCCACCTTGCATGGAGATGAAAGGTGCTAATGGGAGCATGAGAAGCTGTTGAACACACCAACACACACTTTCCCCTCATGATCCCATGCTGCTCCCAATACTTGATTGTGTGAACTTACACCTCGCTTCCTGTGCCGTGTCCATGAACAGGTGACAGATTTACACACACACACACACACACACACACACACACACACACACACACACTGGTTATCATTTGGAATGGGGACCAAGTTTTTGATCATCACTTGTGGGGAGAAGGGGAAACAATATATTAGTTTTAACTAAGGATGGATACTAGGGGTGTGGGAAAAAATCGATTTGAATGCGAATCGCGATTCAGAATCGATTCTCATTTTTAAAAAAATTATTTTTTTATTTTTTGTTTTTTATTTTTATTTTTTATTTTTATTTTTTTTAAATTAATCAATCCAACAAAACAATACACAGCAATACCATAATAATGCAATCCAATTCCAAAACCAAACCCGACCCAGCAGCACTCAGAACTGCAATAAACAGAGCAATTGAGAGGAGACACAAACACGACACAGAACAAACCAAAAGTAGTGAAACAAAAATGAATATTATCAACAACAGTATCAATATTAGTTACAATTTCAACATAGCAGTGATTAAAAATCCCTCATTGACATTATCATTAGACATTTATAAAAAAATTAAAAAGAACAATAGTGTCACAGTGGCTTACACTTGCATCGCATCTCATAAGCTTGACGACACACTGTGTCCAATATTTTCACAAAGATAAAATAAGTCATATTTTTGGTTCATTTAATAGTTAAAACAAATGTACATTATTGCAATCAGTTGATAAAACATTGTCCTTTACAATTATAAAAGCTTTTTACAAAAATCTACTACTCTGCTTGCATGTCAGCAGACTGGGGTAGATCCTGCTGAAATCCTATGTATTGAATGAATAGGGAATCGTTTTGAATCGGGAAAAAAACGTTTTTGAATCGAGAATCGTGTTGAATTGAAAATTTTTTTATTTTGAATCGAATCGTGACCCCAAGAATCGATATTGAATCGAATCGTGGGACACCCAAAGATTCACAGCTCTAATGGATACCATACATAATTACAGTACTATTAATGCCAGGATAACACATGTTTCACTTTTCAAGAAAATTCATTTTCTCTTTTACCAATATTTGAAACACGTAAACAAGGTAACCCAAATTTCCCTGTTGTGAGATCAATAAAGTATCATCTTATCTTACCTTAAACCACAGAAATAAAATACAAACTCATTTAAACTTTCATTTTTACTTTTTTTTTAACAACATTGAACATAAAGAACATTAAAAAACTGTTCTACTTAACCAGTCTTGCTGATTATCTCTTAATCCACTATTTTAGCTGCAATCTCCTTTTGTAGGCCGTAATGCGGTTGTACACATAGAACTTCAATGCTTGCCATTCCCGGTTTTGGACAGCTTCCGGTTCGGCCCTCAAACATTTTAAACAGTCACTCTTTCCTGGTACAATATCAGAAGGGATGAATCGCTTCATGTGCTTCTCGACAGCCTTCACCTCTTTCTGTGTCCAGGGTCGCCTTTTCTGGGCAGCTTTACCTGCAAGTAACCATACAAAATATGTGTATGAAAATAAAAGAGATATTAAAGCTGCAAGCAGCGATGGACGGGACCGACTTTGAGGGCTCATAAAATCCAAACCGGAGCAGTAATTAAAACTCTTTCATCAACTTTTAATCAGAAGGGTTCAATCTCTCTCCTGTGCTAATTTGAAGCCGACACGACAAACGCGCTCAGAGGAGATAATGTTTGATTAAAGGTGACTGTTTTTACACAACTTTTGTTTTGAAGGGGGAATTGCAAAGTTCCTGTTGATTTTTGCTGGGGGTTGCCAGTATATGAAATATAGGTCTAAGTGAGACCTACATAGAGGTTTTTGTTTCATGTCTCTACGACATTCCTACTGGGAGTTACAGGCAGTTTTGTCTGTGTTTTCTTCCTAGGGGGCGCTAGAGCGCAATTTGGAGTTTTGGGGTTTGGTTTTTTGATTAGATCGCAATTTTCGCCAGTCCTGATGTGTGTGTCCAATTTGGTGAGTTTTGAAGCATGTTAAAGGGGGTCAAATTACAGCTCAAAGAGACGGCGGTATAAGAATAAAACGCTAGAAATTAAATAGGGTCCTCTGTCCCAAAGGGACTCGGTCCATAAAAATAAGATTAAGAAATTAAGTTACACATTTGTTTGCTATAATGTCTTTAACCCACAGAGAACAGTGCATACATATGCATTTGCATTAATTGTGAGAAAAAAAAGACTGATAAAACTTGACTAAAAAAACGGTTTCTGTACATAGTTTACCTTTGGAAGAATGTCTCACTGCACGATCTGCTGATGATGCATCCCCTTCTTTTGAAAGTTGTGTCAGTCTGTTGGGGGCTGGGATTTGTTCATCCTCAGTGGTTGGAAAGGCCACCTCTTCTGTGGGTTCAATGTAATAAACACTCAGTGTCATGTTTACCATAGGCCACATTTAATAAACCACAAAAATGAGTATTGACATTATATACCATTATCAGGGAATGAATAGTGTCCGTCCTCTCTGGTAAAATCTTCCTCTTCAGTTTCCAAAACACATTCTGTGGTACACATAACATGTTAATTAAAGGCCTACTGAAACCCACTACTACCGACCACGCAGTCTGATAGTTTATATATCAATGATGAAATCTTAACATTGCAACACATGCCAATACGGCCGGGTTAACTTATAAAGTGCAATTTTAAATTTCCCGCTAAACTTCCGGTTGAAAACGTCTTTGGATGATGACGTATGCGCGTGACGTAACCAGTGAAACAGAAGTATCGGTACCCCATTGAATACAATACAAAATAGCTCCGTTTTCATCTCAAAATTCCACAGTATTCTGGACATCTGTGTTGGTGAATCTTTTGAAATTTGTTTAATGAACAATGAAGACTGCAAAGAAGAAAGTTGTAGGTGGGATCGGTGTATTAGCGGCGGGCTACAGCAACACAACCAGGAAGACTTTGACTCGGATAGCAGGCGCGCTAGCCGACGCTAGCCACCGACCGCACGGATGATCGTGGTGAAGTCCTTCGTCCTTCCGTCGATCGCTGGAACGCAGGTGAGCACGGGTGTTGATGAGCAGATGAGGGCTGGCTGGCGTAGGTGGAGCGCTAATGTTTTTATCATAGCTCTGTGAGGTCCCGTTAATAAGTTAGCTTCAATGGCGTCGTTAGCAACAGCATTTTTAAGCTTCGCCAAGCTGGAAATTATTAACCGTGTATGTACATGTCCACGGTTTAATAGCATTGTTGATCTTCTGTCTATCCTTCTAGTCAGTGGTTCATTTGTTTTGTTTCTATCTGCATTTGAGCCCGATGCTATCACCTTAGCTTAGTAGCTAAAGAGCTTCGCCGATGTATTGTCGTGGAGATAAAAGTAACTGTGAATCTCCATTTTACGTTCTCGACTCTCATTTTCAAGAGGATATAGTATCCGAGGTGGTTTAAAATACAAATCCGTGATCCACAATAGAAAAAGGAGAGAGTGTGGAATCCAATGAGCCAGCTTGTACCTAAGTTACGGTCAGAGCGAAAAAAGATATGTCTTGCACTGCATTCTAGTCCTTAACTCTAATGTTCCTCATCCACGAATCTTTCATCCTCGCTCAAATTAATGGGGTAATCGTCGCTTTCTCAGTCCGAATCTCTCTCGCTGCTGGTGTAAACAATAGGAAAATATGAGCAGTCCTTCCTCCGGTGTCGTCACGCTATTTCCGGTAGGGGCAAGGCTTTTTTTTCATCAGAGACCAAAAGTTGTGAACTTTATCGTCGTTGTTCTCTACTAAATCCTTTCAGCCAAAATATGTCAATATCGCGAAATGATCAAGTATGACACATAGAATGGATCTGCTATCCCCGTTTACATAAAAAAAATTCATTTCAGTAGGCCTTTAAGCTTATAATTGAGTTCAAACCAAAGGATGGAAAAAAATTATAGACAAAGGAAACAACAAAGATGACAACTTAACATTTGGACCAATTATGATTTCATCTAAGTTCTTGCCATGGAACTCTGATAATCGACTTTGCTCGAGTGCCATCAAAACTTTGCTGATTTTTGCCAGCTGCAGTGTCTTTTCAGGGAGTCTATAGAACTCGCGATGTATTCTAACATCATGGCCAAGAAAGTTGGCCAGCTGGTCCATAGCTGTGTCTGTCTTGTTTAGCACAGTTGAAAGGGTGGCAGCATGTTTTTGTAGTTTCGTGGATGTAAGTGACACAGGACACTTTGCATGACATGCTTTTGCATAGTCTCGTATGCAGTCAGAACCACGGAAATGTGTCATCGCTGTGGGTCTTGCAAACAGGTAACTGTTGTCTTTGAGAACCCCACAAGTTTCCCTGTACTTAACAAGAAGTTCTAATGCACACACCATTTTTGGAGTCAAGAGAATAGGAACAGGTCTGCCTCGTTTTCCCCTGATGACAATCCTTGAAAAATGTCCGCACAGTTTTTTTTCCACTTCAGAGAATGCCCAATCAACATCTTCATGAGGATCAGTTGTGTCTCTTGACAAAAAAAGCCAACAAGGGCATGGCTGCTACCTCTCCTTCTCTTCGTCTGTTAAAAAGGATGATCTGTGTGTCAAGGTCAGGTCTGACAAGGCCTTTGTGGAAGAATGTTCAGATCACTCATCATGCATTTGACTGAGAAACTGATGCATTTTTGGAACATCCTCAGTGAAGGGCATAAGTTGTGGTGCATTCCACTTTTCTTCGGCTACGTTCCTCGGGGCTGTTGCAGAGATCAACTCGTTCCACTTCTCACGATGGACATCTTGGAACTGAGTGGCATTCCTTACCAGCTCTTCATTGTTCCTTATCAAACCTTGTGCTTTCAAGAGTTTGCTGACTTTAACCAGGGAATTCCCAAGTTTAGTTGCCAGTGATGGAATGCAGAATTTGTTAGTGTCACTATCATAGCCACAAGTACATTTGACAGCTTTGACCATCTCCAAGTAGTCCTTAGGATTCACAAAATCCTCAATGTTTTTCAAGGTAGTTACTCTCCAAATTAAATCTTCCTACAAACCCCGTTTCCATATGAGTTGGGAAATTGTGTTAGATGTAAATATAAACGGAATACAATGATTTGCAAATCTTTTTCAACCCATATTCAATTGAATTCACTACAAAGACAACATATTTGATGTTCAAACTCATAAACTTTATTTTATTTTATTGCAAATAATAATTAACTTAGAATTTCATGGCTGCAACACGTGCCAAAGTAGTTGGGAAAGGGCATGTTCACCACTGTGTTACATGGCCTTTCCTTTTAACAACACTCAGTAAACGTTTGGGAACTGAGGAGACACATTTTTTAAGCTTCTCAGGTGGAATTCTTTCCCATTCTTGCTTGATGTACAGCTTAAATTGTTCAACTGTCCGGGGATCTCCGTGTGGTATTTTACACTTCATAATGCGCCACACATTTTCAATGAGAGACAGGTCTGGAGTACAGGCAGGCCAGTCTAGTACCCGCACTCTTTTACTATGAAGCCACGTTGATGTAACACGTGGCTTGGCATTGTCTTATATGTTGCTCCAAAACCTGTATGTACCTTTCAGCATTAATGGCGCCTTCACAGATGTGTAAGTTACCCATGTCTTGGGCACTAATACACCCCCATACCATCACAGATGCTGGCTTTTCAACTTTGCGCCTATAACAATCCGGATGGTTCTTTTCCTCTTTGGTCCGGAGGACACGACGTCCACAGTTTCCAAAAACAATTTTAAATGTGGACTCGTCAGACCACAGAACACTTTTCCACTTTGTATCAGTCCATCTTAGATGAGTTTAGGCCCAGCGAAGCCAACGGCGTTTCTGGGTGTTGTTGATAAACGGTTTTCGCCTTGCATAGGAGAGTTTTAACCTGCACTTACAGATGTAGCGACCAACTGTAGTTACTGAGAGTGGGTTTCTGAAGTGTTCCTGAGCCCATGTGGTGATATCCTTTACACACTGATGTCGCTTGTTGATGCAGTACAGCCTGAGGGATCGAAGGTCACGGGCTTAGCTGCTTACGTGCAGTGATTTCTCCAGATTCTCTGAACTCTTTGATGATATTACGAACCGTAGATGGTGAAATCCCTGAATTCCTTGCAATAGCTGGTTGAGAAAGGTTTTTCTTAAACTGTTCAACAATTTGCTCACGCATTTGTTGACAAAGTGGTGACCCTCGCCCCATCCTTGTTTGTGAATGACTGAGCATTTCATGGAATCTACTTTTATACCCAATCATGGCACCCACCTGTTCCCAATCTGCCTGTTCAGCTGTGGGATGTTCCAAATAAGTGTTTGATGAGCATTCCTCAACTTTATCAGTATTTATTGCCACCTTTCCCAACTTCTTTGTCACGTGTTGCTGGCATCAAATTATAAAGTTAATGATTATTTGCAAAAAAAAAAAACGTTTATCAGTTTGAACATCAAAGACAACATTGTGTTTGTAGCATATTTAATTGAATATGGGTTGGAAATGATTTGCAAATCATTGTATTCCGTTTATATTTACATCTAACACAATTTCCCAACTCATATGGAAACGGGGTTTGTAATTCCCGCATCTTCTCTCTGACACGTTGTTGATTTTTTGCTGACTTACCACTTTTGCTGCCCAACATCTGTGATGACATGGTCATCTTTTATTATTTCTGTGATTGGATCAGGAATCATGGCACTTATTACTCCCCACAGTTGTTTGGATACACTTGAAGGCACAGGCCCAGTATATGTGCACATGGACTGGACACAGTTCTTTCCTGGTTTTCGGGTTACTGATGCAGCATTGAGGCGACATCTTCGCATGTGTCTCCACAGTACCTTTCTAGTAAGCAATGTACACAGTGCATAAAATCATTTCCTTTAGCTTCTTTAGGTGGTCGTTTAAATGGCGCTAGTTCACCCTTTCCTGACTCCATAATAGCAGCATTGTGAGCATAGTTCCCTTTATTACGAATATTCTCTAGCTGCTTCCTTCTCTCCATGGAACTCGTTGGAAAGCTAAGAGCTGTGGCTACTTCCAATCTGTTTTTGTGTGCACTTTCTAGATGTCTTGCCATCTTGGCATAAGGCTTACTGCAATACAAGCAATAATGTATTTTGTTGTAAACTCTTTTTCCATGTTTTTTGAGGGGAGCACAAACAACTACGGTGTCAATTGTTTCCTGACTTGAGCAGTATTCCTCTGTTCCAGTGACATCAGGTGTTATGCTGTTCATGTCCAAGTCCATGTGGTCTACTGCAGTGTTTTTCAAACTTTTTTGAGTGAAGGCACATTTTTTGCGGTGAAAAAATCCGGAGGCACACCACCAGCAGAAATCATTAAAAAACAAAACTCAGTTGACAGTAAAAAGTTGTTGTCGCAATTGTTGGATATGACTTCAAACCATAACCAAGCATGCATCAATATAGCTCATGTCTCAAAGTAGGTGTACTGTCACCACCTGTCACATCACCCCCTGACTTATTTTGACTTGTTTGCTGTTTTCCTGTGTGTAGTGTTTTAGTTCTTGTCTTGCGCTCCTATTTTGGTGGCATTTTCTCTTTTTTTGGTATTTTCCTGTAGCAGTTTCATGTCTTCCTTTGAGCGATATTTCCCGCATCTACTTTGTTTTAGCAATCAAGAATATTTCAGTTGTTTTTATCCTTCTTTGTGGGGACATTGTTGATTGTCATGTCATGCTCGGATGTACATTGTGGACGCCGTCTTTGCTCCACAGTAAGTCTTTGCTGTCGTCCAGCATTCTGTTTTTGTTTACTTTGTAGCCATCAGTTTTCTGCATAGCCTTCCCTAAACTTCAATGCCTTTTCTTCGGGTCACTCACCTTTTGTTTATTTTTGGTTTAAGCATTAGACACTTTTTACCTGCACGCTACCTCCCGCTGTTTCCGACATCTACAAAGCAATTAGCTACCTGCTGCCACCTACTGATATGGAAGAGTATTACACGGTTACTCTGCCGAGCTCTAGACAGCACCGACACTCAACAACAACACATCATTTGCAGACTATAATTACTGGATTGCAAAAATTATTTTTAACCCAAATAGGTTAAATTAGATAATCTCCCACGGCACACCAGACTGTATCTCACGGCACACTAGTGTGCCGCGGCACAGTGGTTGAAAAACACTGGTCTACTGTACATCTGTCTTTCATCTAAAATGTGTGAAACAAAATCAATGTGAGGTTTTTAAAATATCCTTAATCTCCAATGTCCATCATAACTATACATATAACTTCTTAAATGTCCTTATAGACAACCAATTAGCATTAAATTAGAGCTACTTTGACTATAAACCAGTCCAAATGCCAAAAAAAAAAAAAAACACAAAATGATTCAAAAGCTTTCTATGAGCAAGACTCATGTTCTTAATTAAATGCACCCGTTGGAAAAGATTTGCTGCTAATTTTTTGGCTTAACTTGGTTATAAACACATTGTTCTTGTACAAAGGATAGTCAATAACCTCCATTTATAACAGGCCTGGGCAATTATTTTACTCTGGGGGCCAGATTTAGATAAAAAGTGTGTCTGGGGGCCGGTATATCTATTTTTAGGAACATTAATACAAAACATCACAATAATGATTGAGAGCTAAAAACTTTATGACAGACCGCCTTAACAAACGGAATGGAATTAGAATTTTTTTTACTGAACGAGACACCCAGAATGTACATGAAAGTAAATAATGTGGGATTTACAATATTAACTATGAATGATAAAACACCGAATATTGACAACATATTTTACAATCAACCGAAACGCAACCAAAATGCAAAGAACATAGTGAAAAAACCCCCACCTACAATCTGAGATATCTCATAGTGACCATAGTAAGTAATTAGATGACCATAGTAACTAATTAGATGACCATAGTAACTAGTATATGATGCAGATTCCAAGCATTGAAAGACTTAGTATAGTTGAAGACTTCCGGTCATTAGAAAACATCACTGCACATCATAATGGCAGCTGCACTTTACATCTTAAACATCTAAAGCAATTATTTGGGAATGTCCGACGGGCCAGGTTGAAAATCTCAACGGGCCGCATGCGGCCCCCGGGCCTTAATTTGCCCAGGTCTGATTTATAAGAAAGATGTGCTTACCTTTTGGTTCAAACAGCTTATTTTCGTGTCCCGTCAGCCGACATGTCCTGCACTGCAGACGGACCTCCTGCACTGCCCGCAAACTTCCTTCGTTTTGGGGACCAGGTGTAAATTATAAGTAATCACGGAAGGGATATGAGCAGAACAGCGTTGGCAGTACCAGCTACAGCCCTATGAGGGGGCTGCTGTGCAAATGTCTCACACTCAAACTAACCAGTAAACATGTTTTATCACGTAGGCATATTCAGAATGGATCTGACTATAAGCGGTAGAAAATGGATGGATGGATGGGTTTTACCTTTAGGGCAGTGGTACCCAACTACCGGGCCGCGGCCCGGTACCGGTCCGTGGATCGATTGGTATCGGGCCGCACAAGAAATAAAAAAATAAAATGTTTTTATTTTTTTATTTTTTTTATTAAATCAACATAAAAAACACAAGATACACTTACAATTAGTGCACCAACCCAAAAAACCTCCCTCCCCCATATACACTCATTCACACAAAAGGGTTGTTTCTTTCTGTTATTAATATTCTGGTTCCTACATTATATATCAATATATATCAATACAGTCTGCAGGGATACAGTCCGTAAGCACGCATGATTGTATTTTTTAATGACAAAAAAAATAAAAAAATGTTTTTTAAATTCTCCCCCCTCTGGTCCGTGGGACAAATTTTCAAGCGTCCGCAGCTACAAAAAGGTTGGGGTCCACTGCTTTAGGGCAGTGGTCCCCAACCACCGGGCCACGGGCCCGGTACCGTTCCGTGGACCGATTGGTACCGGGCCGCACAAGAAAAAAAATAATAATATATATATATATTTTTTTTAATTTTTAATAAATTAACATAAAAACCACAATACATACATTATTAGGGCTGCAACTAACGATTAATTTGATAATCGATTAATCTGTTGATTATTACTTCAATTACTCAATTAATAATCGGATAAAAGAGACAAACTACATTTCTATCCTTTCCAGTATTTTATTGAAAAAAAAAACAGCATACTGGCACCATACTTATTTTGATTATTGTTTCTCAGCTGTTTGTAAATGTTGCAGTTTATAATAAAGGTTTGTTAAAAAAAAAAAAAAAAAATTTTTAAAAAGCCTCTGCGCATGCGCATAGCATAGATCCAACGAATCGATGACTAAATTAATCGTCAACTATTTTTATAATCGATTTTAATCGATTAGTTGTTGCAGCCCTATACATTATATATCAATATAGATCAATACAGTCTGCAGGGATACAGTCCGTAAGCACACATGATTGTATTTCATTATGACACCCCCTCAAACCCGCCCTCCCCCCACCCCACCCCGGTCCGTGGGACACATTTTCAAGCGTTGACCGGTCCGCAGCTACAAAAAGGTTGGGGACCACTGCTTTAGGGGACCTGTTTTTTTGGCCCCATAACGTCAAAGGTCCCCTTAAGTGACTTTGTAAATAGAGCGACGTCCCCAATAACTAAGCATTGCCAGAACACACACACACACACACACACACACACACACACACACTCACACACAAGTGTGCAGTCACCCCCCCACGGTCCAACCAGCGGTTTGTCTCACCACCTCCCACACTGCGCAGATCGTGACAGCTTTTCCACACACACACACACACACATTCAAACGCTCAATCACTCACTTGCATGCATGCACACCTACACACACACACACACACACACACACACACACACACACGCACACACACACACACACACACACACACACACACACACACACACACACACACACACACACACACACACACATAGCGATGCTGTAATTGCCTCTGACTTGTCAAACAAATCTTTGTCATGATGGATGTGTCTATAGAAGGTGAATGAGAGCATGCATTGTTTTATTAATGATTACACGGCAGTCACGACTCTCCTCCAAAATCGTAGGAGGAAAAAAAAGGTGTGTTTCCTGTCTATTCTTTTCACTTTCTCATTTCTCCGTGTGTGTGTGTGTGTGTGTGTATGCGCCTCATGCTCCCTCCATAAAAGTATGCCATTTGCCTGCGCAACTTCTACTAAAATCTTTATGACATTTATTTGATAAAAACAACAGACTTGATTTTACTGCACAGGCCATAATAAGATTTAGTTTTTATCATTTCCTGACTTTTCAGGGTGCAACAAAGCGAGAATAATACAGTTTTTTTTTTTCATTAGGTGAAAATGCTTACCTCGTTCCAAAAATAAACAGTAAGTCACAGATTGTACAATAAATACCATCAAAATATACTTGTTATATTCATACCAAGAACATGTATGTAGACCAGGCCTGGGAAATTATTTTGACTCGGGGGCCAAATTTAGAGACAAAAATGTGTCTGGGGGCCGGTATATCTGATTTTTAGGAACACTAATACAAAACCTCACAATAATGTCTGATTGAAAGCTAAAAACGTTATGACAGACCGCCTTAAAAAACGGATTGGAATTTTACATTGTTTTACTGAATGAGACATCCAGAATGTACATGAAAATAAAGAATGTGGGATTTACAATATTAACTATGAACGATAAAACACTGAATATTGACAACATATTAACGTCACACTCCCTCTCGATCGACATATTTTACAACAAGGGGGTAAAAAACCCCACCTACAATCTGATATATCTGATACATCACTAAGCTTTAGAACTTTGTTGTAAAAAACTCATTCCGCGTCTGTCCCTGACACCCGCATTTCAGGCTGGCCGCTCTGGAAACACTCTGTGGAAACGCTCCCCACCCACTTTGCTTGGTGCCTCGTCTGAGCTGCTGTGACTGAGATCACCATAGTAACTAATTAGATTACCACAGTAACTCATTAGATTACCATAGTAACTAGTATATCATGCAAACATTGAAATACTTTGCATCGTTCAAGACTTCTTCACGTTGTGTCATTGCTGGTTTATGAGCAGAGGAGCATGTTCGGCAGCGCACAATCAGTGAGTACTTACAAGCAGACAGAGTGTGTAGACAGAAAAGGGAGAACGGACGCATTTTGGCTTAAAAACTATCGATAAAGGTGAAGTTATAACACTGAAACGCCCTCAGGAAGAGGTGCTTTAAGACATGGCTAGCTAGCTAGTGGCTAAAGTCCATCCGCAGTCAGCAGTGGTGTAGCTACTTCTAAATCACTAATCCTCGCCTCCATGGCGACAAATAAAGTATGTTTCTTACAAGTATCATCCCTGCAGGATGAGGAATAGCTAAACATGCTTCACTACACACCGTAGCTCACCGGCGTCAAAATGTAAACAAACACCATTGGTGGAAAATCCACTTTAGTGATGCCAAGTACAGGAGCGTATGTAGTCGATACTACTATGATTACATCGATATTTTTTAGCATCACAAAATCTTCTTTCCTTTTAAATACATTTATATTATATTTATAAACTCAGGAAATATGTCCCTGGACACACGAGGACTTTGAATATGACCAATGTATGATCCTGTAACTACTTGGTATCGGATTGATACCTAAATGTGTGGTATCATCCAAAACTAATGTAAAGCATCCAAACAACAGAAGAATAAGTGATTATTACATTTTAACAGAAGTGTAGATAGAACATGTTGAAAGAGAAAGTAAGCAGATATTAACAGTAAATGAACAAGTGGATTAATAATTCATTTTCTAGCACTTGTCCTTAATAATGTTGACAAAATAATAGAATGAGAAATGACACAATATGTTACTGGATATGTAAATTAGGAGTCTTTGTTTACTTACTACTAAAAGACAAGTTGTCTTGTATGTTCACTATTTTATTTAAGGACAAACTTGCAATAAGAAACATTAGTTTGATGTACCCTAAGATTTTTTGATAAAATAAAGCCAATAATGCCATTTTTTGTGGTCCGCTTTATTTAGAAAAGTATTGAAAATTACCAAAATACATTTTGTTACTGGTACCGGTACCAAGATATTGGTATCGGGACAACAATACTGGATTGTATTATTCCATTAGGTTGTGAATGAGTAGTATTTGCAACATGGAGATAACCATCATGTACTTATTGGACAATAAAGCGAAATGTGTAAATATTCAGTGTACAGTGGAACATTCACCTTGTGCAGATTTCCAAAACAATTGTTCCCATAAGAAATGCTGTAAATAGAAATAGCCAAAATGACATTTTACCATTTGTGTGTAAAAAAAGAACTGGTACTGCTTAATAAAATGACATCAATTCAATGTTCCTCGTGCGAGTGCGCCTTTAGAATCGCTTTGAGTATTTTATTTTGAAAGTGCCCTTTTAAGTTCTCCCCAATCTGTCATCAGCTGTGGACTGAAAGTCTAATAGCATACACAGATGAAAGTCAACATTCTAGACAACTCGGGTCGCCACATGAAGACAAAACAAGATATGATAAGCACTGTAATAACTCAGCCAAGTCATTATGGGAGGGAATGTTACGCATTATTTCAAAATCTGCTGATTTAATTTAACGTTAAGTTATTAGTTCTTCACGTTCAACCTTGCTGGCTGTTTTTTTTTTTTTTCACAGCTCCATGATGGACGACCTCATTTCTGTGAACAAGCGGTCGGTCCATCAGCATCAAATATTGCACCGACAGGGACATGCCTCAGCAAAGGGGTTTTATTACGTGATGTCCTATGCATCTTTTTTTTTTTTAAAGTTTTCTGTCACCCAGTCAGTAAAGTTCTGCATGTGTGTGACGTTTAATGAGGTTACCGTATGTTTCGGACTATAAGTCGCAGTTTTTTTCATAGTTTGGCCGGGCTCCAGTGCGACTTATGTTTTTTTCCTTCTTTATTATGCATTTTCGGCAGGTGCGACTTATACTCCGAAAAATACGGTACTTTCACTTTTCATCCCAGTTATATTGACAACCGCTTATGTTGACGTGGTTGTCAACATAAGTACACTTGTCCAGGGTATACCCTGCCTGCTGGGATAGGCTCCCCCCCCCCTTGTATAAAAATACACATGCTATGCTAACTGTCAGATAAAAGCTCTTTTTGTAAAAATAGAAAACAAGCATTTCAATTTGAAAATGTGTAAAACAGGCAACAAGTCAAGAGAGCAACAATTTTCGTAAAATTTTAAAGGCGAACACTTAGCAAAGTTTGAAAGCTAACACTTAGCAGCATTTGAAAGCTAACACTTAGCGGCAGTAAAAGGTTAACATTTAAGTTTGAAAACTAACACTTAGCGGCAATTTAAGGCTAACATTTAAGTTTGAAAACTAACACTTAGAGGCGTTAAAAGGCTAACACTTAGCATCATTTAAAAGCTAACACTTAGCGGCATTAAAAGGCTAACGTTTAAGTTTAAAAACTAACACTTAGAGGCGTTAAAAGGCTAACACTTAGCATAATTTAAAAGCTAACTCTTAGCGGCATTAAAAGGCTAACGTTTAAGTTTAAAAACTAACACTTAGAGGCGTTAAAAGGCTAACACTTAGCATAATTTAAAAGCTAACTCTTAGCGGCATTAAAAGGCTAACGTTTAAGTTTGAAAACTAACAATTACATGGTAATTGGGATTTGTTATATATTGTATATATTATATAAAAATATAATATAATAAATCAGTATATTTTATACACTGTACATATAATATGTAAATATTACATACCGTATTTTTCGGACTATAAGTCGCAGTTTTTTTCATAGATTGGCCGGGGGTGCGACTTATACTCAGGAGCGACTTATGTGTGAAATTATTAACACGTTACCATAAAATATCAAATAATATTATTTAGCTCATTCACGTAAGAGACTAGACGTATAAGATTTCATGGGATTTAGCGATTAGGAGTGACCGATTGTTTGGTAAACGTATAGCATGTTCTATATGTTATAGTTATTTGAATGACTCTTACCATAATATGTTACGTTAACTAACATACCAGGCACATTCTCAGTTGGTTATTTATGCGTCATATAACGTACACTTATTCAGCCTGTTGTTCACTATTCTTTATTTATTTTAAATTGCCTTTCAAAAGTCTATTCTTGGTGTTGGGTTTTATCAAATAAATTTCCCCAAAAAATGCGACTTACACTCCAGTGCGACTTATATATGTTTTTTTTCCTTCTTTATTATGCATTTTCGGTCTGTGCGACTTATACTCCGGCGCGACTTATACTCCGAAAAATACGGTATATGTTATATTTTATGTTGCTACTATAGTAATTTTTTTTGCCTACTTTATACCTTTTGTTTTTGTCCTCTTTTTGTGCCCTTGTGTGCATTATAGTTTTGCAGGACACAACCGGACCTGTCGATCACTCTATTGCGCAGTGCACACGTTCCCTCTCTCTCTTTACTCGCCCACTCACTCACTGACGTCACTCAGCCAACACGATGACATTCTCCCAAACACACATAAGTTAACCAGCTCCTCTGTTGTGCACATGTAGATACACAACATGTAGATACATAACATGTAGATACATAACATGTAGATGTGTAGACGCGCACACAGCTGCTTGGCTTGATGCCAAATATTAGCAAGAGTTAAAACTGCCAAATTAGCACCAACTAATGTAAGTAAAATGACTGAATTTTGTAACAAATTCCTACAATTTGTGTTTTGTCTTTAATAGATGTGTGTTTTACCTGCTACATGGCTTATCTGTGTACTTTTATCCATAGTTTTGTTTTTAGTACTTACCAATAATTGTATTTTTCTTAAAGCACAGACCAGGAGTGGCAACCATTAATCCTGAATAATTTAATATAATGTCAATAAAGATTTTTATTCTATTCTAATCTAATCCTTGATTAATGGTAGACTATTTGTAATATGGAAAATTGCAGTGCAACAAGAAAAACCTAGTGTGTTTAATGCATTTTAATTTCTAATGTAACCTTCTAAAATTGTTCTTTGAGCGCAATAAGAAACATATGTTTAATGTATTCTAAGATTTTCTGTTAAAATAAAGCCAATATTGATAGTTTTTGTAGTTCCCTTTATTTTTGTGTAGTTCCCTTTATTTTGAAAAGTATCTATATACATTTTGGTACATTCTCTACCACTAAAACTCACTGAACAAACATCTTTAATTCACTCTTATCCACTAGTAAATATATCCTTTTCATATTTAGATGTACCTATCAAAGTGTTTACTTTCATAGCAACATCATCCATGTGCAAGTAACCTAAAACCACATTTCCTCGTGCAGGGTTTAAAGGGTTACATGACATAACCCTCAAATACAAACACAAATCATGAACGAGGACGAGTGAGAGAGAAGGAGTCAGGCATCATAATTCAGAAATGGGATACACAATCTGCTGTGCTGTGACTTTCTGGCCAGGAAGGGGAGCTGCTGACTTCCAGATAGAAAAAAAGACAGCAGCCTTTGTTTTAATACCAACATCATAAAATATGTAATTTGCAAACCACGACCATAAATTAAAAGCAAAACTGATATTGAGCATTTTATATTGTGCAACATTAAGAGCATCTTCAATGTCAGACCATGTAAATATGAACACTTCATTACCTGCTACAGTACCGTAATTTCCGGACTATAAGCCGCTACTTTTTCCCCTCGTTCTGGTCCCTGCGGCTTATACAAGGGTGCAGCTTATTTACGGCCTGTTCTTCTCCGACACCGACGAAGAGGATTTCGGTGGTTTTAGTACGCAGGAGGAAGACGATGACACAATGATTAAAGACTGACTTTTCATATAC
Source organism: Entelurus aequoreus (assembly GCF_033978785.1). Lineage (NCBI taxonomy): Eukaryota > Metazoa > Chordata > Actinopteri > Syngnathiformes > Syngnathidae > Entelurus > Entelurus aequoreus. The sequence goes on from NC_084745.1 coordinate 40,636,631, forward strand.
CGGTAGGCTGGTTATTTTGATAACGTACAGGCGAGCACTTTGTATTACTTTGCACCGTTGTATTATTTGTACTCTGCACGAATGCTGTTCGCCATGTCAAACATGTGAAAGTTTGATTGAATGATTGAAAGATTTATTGTTAATAAATGGGACGCTTCGCGTTCCCAAACAGTCATCTCTGTCCCGACAATCCCCTTTCGTGGTAGCAGGAACCCATATATACTACGGTAATTACACATCAAAACCCTGCGGCTTATAGTCGGGTGCGGCTTATATATGGAGCAATCTGTATTTTCCCCTAAATTTAGCTGGTGCGGCTTATAGTCAGGTGCGGCTTATAGTCCGGAAATTACGGTACTTACTTGCTTTATTTAAAACAAATGATAACAAAAAGCCAAATATTATAATGATAATAATAATAGTATTTACATTTTCGTAGAGTTTTGGATTTATTTGTGTTTTATTATATACTTTAGTTCTTCCTTCTCCTCTGCACTCTTATTTTCGTTCCCCACTTCCTGTTTTGGCATGTTTTGCTAGATCTTGACTTCTGCTCAGAGCACTGGTTCCCAAACCTGTCCGTGGTTGACAATTAGGAGACATCTCACCCTGATATACAACAAGGAGAGACAACTGTCTGTGGTGGGCAATCAGGAGAAACACTTGTCCCCGGTTGACAATCAGGAGAGACACTTGTCCCTGGTTGACAATTTCGGAAAGTCACCTGTCCGCGGTTGACAATCAGTAAAGACACTTGACCCTGGATGACAATCAGGAGAGACGCTTGTCCCTGGTTGACAATTTCGGAAAGTCACCTGTCCCTGGTTGACAATCAGTAAAGACACTTGACCAATGTTCCCTCTAAGGTGCGCGCCTGTGCAATTGCGCACTGCTCAAGCGTCCTCTGCGCACGGAAAATCTATGCCAAGCACAAAGTCTAATAGAAAAATAAGCGCATAACAATTTTCGACACGACACGACAGAGAAAACAGTTTTGGTCATCATTGTTCAAATATTGTAACGTCTGTCGAGACGCTTTGAGGACATGAATTCCATCCATCACTTTACTGAGCAAAACCCTTTATTGTCGGCCATAAACACATCACCAAAACATTAGTAAAAAAAATGATATCTAGCAAAAGTGGTCATTTTCTGCAGTACAAACCAGACCAAAAGCAACTTTGTTATATCAACAGCAGCCGCTCGCTCTTTCTCACTTGCGCCAACACATGCACATATGGCACTTAGCCAGTGATGCGTTCACAGCCACACAAAAAGTCGGACAACTCCATCACCACACATAAAGTGTAATTCCAGGTCGTTACACTATGATTTACCAATCAAATGTGTGCTTATTCTAGTGTCATTTATTAGGAATCTTAATTTATAAATATTAATCATGAAATGCTGTTAGTATATTAAATAAATACTAATGAAAATATATTTTTTACAAACAGGAAGTTGCAGGAATGTACACATGATCCCCTGCTTACATCTCATTGTGCAACATGTGAATGTTTTAATGGGAACTAAATGCAATGTCTAAAAGGGGTACAAATTATTTCCAAAGCAGGACCTCCACCCAGACAAACACTACAAGTACACAGTTCATGAAAAACAATATTTTTTGTTATTGTCATTATAAGTGGGCCTAAACACTTATATTAGAAAATAACCTCATGGAAATGACTGCTGTCATTTGATTATAATAATAAGAGAATGTTGTCTGTCTATCTGTGTTGGCTCTGCGATTAGGTGGGGGCTTGTCCAGGGTGTACCCCGCCTTCTGCCCGAATGCAGCTGAGATAGGCTCCAGCACCCCCCGCGACCCCGAAAAGGACAAGCGGTAGAAAATGGATGGATGGATGGAGATTGAACTTGTTATTTAGTCAGTTTTGGGACAGGTGTGCTGCTGGTGTAGCCACAGTGTGCACGTCTGATGTTGCTCACATGGGCTCCACTCAATGCTCAGGGTGTTTTTGCGCTTGCTCACACACATGAAAAATTAGAGGGAACATTGCACTTGACCCTGGTTGACAATCAGGGGAGACAACTGTCTGTGGTTGACAATCAGGGGAGACACCTGTCCCTGGTTGACACTTTAGGAGAGACAACTGTCTGTGGTTGACAATCAGAGACACTTGACCCTGGTTGACAATCAGGAGAGACACCTGTACCTGGTTGACAATTTCGGAAAGTCACCTGTCCCTGGTTAACAATTAGTAAAGACACTTGACCCTGGTTGACAATCAGGGGAGACAACTGTCTGTGGTTGACAATCAGGGGAGACACCTTTTCCCTGGTTGACACTTTAGGAGAGACAACTGCCTGTGGTTAACAAACAGGAAAACAACCTTTCCCTGGTGGACAATTTAGGAGAGACAACTGTCTGTGATTGACAATCAGGAGAGACACTTGTCCCTGGTTGACAATTTCGTAAAGTCACCTGTCCCTGGTTGACAATCAGTAAAGACACTTGACCCTGGTTGACAATCAGGGGAGAAAACTGTCTGTGGTTGGCAAGCAGGGGAGTCACCTGTCCCTGGTTGACACTTTAGGAGAGACAACTGTCTGTGGTTGACAATCAGAGACACTTGACCCTGGTTGACAATCAGGAGAGACACCTGTACCTGGTTGACAATTTCGGAAAGTCACCTGTCCCTGGTTGACAATCAGTAAAGACACTTGACCCTGGTTGAGAATCAGAGGAGACAACTGTCTGTGGTTGACAAATCAGGGGAGACACTTGTCCCTGGTTGACACTTTAGGAGAGACAACTGTCCGTGGTTGACAATCAGAGACACTTGACCCTGGTTGACAATCAGGAGAGACACCTGTACCTGGTTGACAATTTCGGAAAGTCACCTGTCCCTGGTTGACAATCAGTAAAGACACTTGACCCTGGTTGAGAATCAGAGGAGACAACTGTCTGTGGTTGACAAATCAGGGGAGACACTTGTCCCTGGTTGACACTTTAGGAGAGACAACTGTCCGTGGTTGACAATCAGAGACACTTGACCCTGGTTGACAATCAGGAGAGACACCTGTACCTGGTTGACAATTTCGGAAAGTCACCTGTCCCTGGTTGACAATCAGTAAAGACACTTGACCCTGGTTGAGAATCAGAGGAGACAACTGTCTGTGGTTGACAAATCAGGGGAGACACCTGTCCCTGGTTGACACTTTAGGAGAGACAACTGTCTGTGGTTAACAAACAGGAGAGACGCCTTTCCCTGGTGGACAATTTAGGAGAGACAACTGTCTGTGATTGACAATCAGGAGAGACACTTGTCCCTGGTTGACAATTTCTGAAAGTCACCAGTCCCTGGTTGACAATCAGTAAAGACACTTGACCCTGGTTGACAATCAGAGGAGACAACTGTCTGTGGTTGACAATCAGGGGAGACACCTGTCCCTGGTTGACACTTTAGGAGAGACAACTGTCTGTGGTTAACAAACAGGAGAGACACCTTTCCCTGGTGGACAATTTAGGAGAGACAACTGTCTGTGATTGACAATCAGGAGAGACACTTGTCCCTGGTTGACAATTTCTGAAAGTCACCAGTCCCTGGTTAACAAACAGGAGAGACACCTTTCCCTGGTGGACAATTTAGGAGAGACAACTGTCTGTGATTGACAATCAGGAGAGACACTTGTCCCTGGTTGACAATTTCTGAAAGTCACCAGTCCCCGGTTGACAATCAGTAAAGACACTTGACCCTGGTTGACAATCAGAGGAGATAACTGTCTGTGGTTGACAATCAGGGGAGACACCTGTCCCTGGTTGACACTTTAGGAGAGACAACTATCTGTGGTTAACAAACAGGAGAGACACCTTTCCCTTGTGGACAATTTAGGAGAGACACTTGACCCTGGTTGACAATCAGGAGAGACACTTGTCCCTAGTTGACAATTTCGGAAAGTCACCTGTCCCTGGTTGACAATCAATAAAGACACTTGACCCTGGTTGACAATCAGGGTAGACAACTGTCTGTGGTTGACAACCAGGGAAGTCACCTGTTTCTGGTTGACACTTTAGGAGCGACAATGGTCTGTGGTTAACAAACAGGAGAGACACCTTTCCCTGGTGGAGATTTTAGGAGAGACACTTGACCCTGGTTGACAATCAGGAGATACGCCTGTCTCTGGTTGACATTTTAGGAGAAACACCTGATCCTGGTTGACAATCAGGAGAGACAACTGTCTGTGGTTGACAATCAGGAGAGACAACTGTCTGTGGTTGACAATGAGAAACCACCTGTCCCCGGTTGACAAACAGGAGAGACACTTGACCCTGGTTGATAATCAGGGGAGACAACTGTCAGTGGTTGACAATCAGGTTTTTTATTCCTGTTGTCATTCGCTGATGCTGGTTCGTTAGTTGTTGTATTGTGTTTGCTTTGGTATGTGTTGATTCTCGATTGCTTCTGTGTGCAATATTGTTTTAGCATATCTTCACTTTACACTTTTCATGTGCTTCTGAGATCATTTGCAGGTATTATATAGTAGACTTTGCATGCAGTTGCAATTCCAAGACGTTAGCATAGACTACAGCGTGTAGTCAGGAAGTAGTCTTTGCAATTAAGTCGAATGTGTCTTGGCTTTTGTTGAGTCCTACAAAGTGTTTGTAATTTAAATATTGTGTTCCTTACACATTAGCTGTTTGATTGTAACATGCATCTTAGTTGTAGTTTTCATTACCACATTTGGACATGTGGAAATCGCCATGTAAAATCGCTAATGCTGATCAGTAGCATGTATAAATTAGCATTTAGCTAACACCTTTTTTAAAAGTAGAGCATCCGTGTACTTTTGAGCGCCTTTTTGCTTTGTTGACATTGAAAATTACAAATCAAATCAAATCAAATCAACTTTATTTATAAAGCACATTTAAAATTGACCACAGGGGCAGCCAACGTGCTGTACAATGGGCAGGTTAAAAATAATACGAGAACCGAGCAAACATAACACAACACAAACAGAACAAGATAAAAAATAAATAAATAAAATATAAAAACATAAAAACAGGTTCACAGCAGGTGTATTATGGGGCGCCGTTGCAGGATGGATATCACTCAGTGTTAAAAGCCATGGAATAAAAGTATGTTTTTAAGAGAGATTTAAAAACAGGAAGAGAGGAGGCTTGTCTAACACTCAGAGGTAGGTCATTCCAGAGCTTGGGAGCAGCAGCAGCGAAAGCTCTGTCACCTCTAAGCTTCAGCCTTGTGTCCGGGACCGTCAGTAGCAGCTGATCGGCTGATCTTAGGGATCGGGTGGGGCAGTAAGGCTGAAGGAGGTCGGAGAGATATGTTGGCGCGAGGTTGTTTAGACATTTAAAAACAAATAAAAGGAGTTTAAAATGGATTCTGTAACGCACAGGGAGCCAGTGAAGGGACGCTAATATAGGGGTGATGTGCTCACGTCTGCGGGTCTGTGTTAGCAGACGAGCAGCAGAGTTCTGCACGAGCTGCAGGCGGGCGACAAGACAAGACTACATAAAGGTATCACAATATGGTACCATTTGAATTTACTTGAATCCGTACCCAGTAGTACCTACGGACTTCGGCAGGTACCTTTTATACGTACCAAATATTGTACCACCCCTAATACTGTGGTACAATAAAGTTTTAATTTTAAAGCACTTGTTGCTTGTTTATCTCACGAGGTCTGCAACACTGATCTGACCCCTCTATTTTAAGGAATAAAGTACCAACCAAAGAAGGACCTTGTTCCTAAAAAAGGCCAACAAAGACACAACCCTGTCCTTGACCAGAATGCTAATGAAGACTTTTTGCCTCCGTAACCCATTCTGCAAGACTCTCCCAATAAAAGTCCTTAGGATGAGCAACCGAGGTGATGCAATGTTATGTTCGGATGTGTTTACAGCCCGGGTGGCGAAATAAAGTCTCCCCTGTGAGTCTTTACAGCAAACATGATGAGTCTATACTAGACTGTGCCAAAGCAGCAGCTAACTCATCAGTGACCTGTACCATGGGTGTGTGTGTGTGTGTGTGTGTGTGTGTGTGTGTGTGTGTGTGTGTGTGTGTGTGTGTGTGTGTGTGTGTGTGTGTGTGTGTGTGTGTGTGTGTGTGTGTGTGTGTGTGTGTGTGTGTGTGTGTGTGTGTGTGTGTGTTAGTAGCCTCTCAACTAAAGAGCACAGTGCATAAAGAGACTATAAATTTACACATGGATTCACTGGACATATATTTGTGGTTTTAGCAGATCGCCTTGAGCCCTTCTTGTCTCTAACGTCTGATTTCCAAGGCAGAGTCACTGAGCTGAGTAATAATTTCTTAATACGGTCTGCATTTTCTGAAGCAATAAACACTGCAGTCTGGCAGGAGGCAACCTTACTGTAATATAAACCCTGATATTTCCTAATGTGAGTGCGTGCCCAAAAAATGTATATAGTTGCTGTGATATTCAGAAAATGAGCCAAGTACAGTAGTACGGTACCTCTTCATCCATCCATCTTCTTCCGCTTATCCGAGGTCGGGTCGCGGGGTCAGCAGCCTAAGCAGGGAAGCCCTCTCCCCAGCCACTTCGTCCACCTCCTGCCGGGGGATCCCGAGGCGTTCCCAGGCCAGTTGGGAGACATAGTCTTCCCAACGTGTCCTGGGTCTTCCCCGTGGCCTCCTACCGGTCGGACGTGCCCTAAACACCTCCCTAGGGAGGCGTTCGGGTGGCATCCTGACCAGATGCCCGAATCACCTTATCTGGCTCCTCTCGATGTGGAGGAACAGTGGCTTTACTTTGAGCTCCTGACAGAGCTTCTCACCCTATCTCTAAGGGAGAGCCCCGCCACCCGGCGGAGGAAACTCATTTCGGCCGCTTGTCCTTTCGGTCATAACCCAAAGCTCATGACCATAGGTGAGGATGGGAAGGTAGATCGACCGGTAAATTGAGAGCTTTGCCTTCCGGCTCAGCTCCTTCTTCACCACAACGGACCGCTACTGCGTCCGTATTACTGAAGACGCCGCACCGATCCGCCTGTCGATCTCACAATCCACTCTTCCCTCACTCGTGAACAAGACTCCGAGGTACTTGAACTCCTGAACATGGGGCAGGGTCTCCTCCCCAACCCGGAGATGGCACTCCACCCTTTTCCGGGGCGGGAACCATGGACTCCGACTTGGAGGTGCTGATTCTCATCCCAGTCGCTTCACACTCGGCTGAGAGCGCAAGATCCTGATCAGATGAAGCCATCAGGACCACATGGTGGCCATGGATGAAGTGCTGGCTGTACAGAGTCAGGACCCGGGGTGGACCGCTCGCCTGTGCATCGGTTGGGGACACCTCTGCGCTGCTGACCCGTCTCCGCTCGGGATGGTTTCCTGCTGGCCCCATTATGGACTGGACTCTCACTATTATGTTAGATCTACTATGGACTGGACTTTCACTAATGTGTTAGATCCACTATGGACTGGACTTTCACAATATTATGTCAGACCCACTCGACATCCATTGCTTTCGGTCTCCCCTAGAGGGGTGGGGGGTTACCCACATATGCGGTCCTCTCCAAGGTTTCTCATAGTCATTCACATCGACGTCCCACTGGGTTGAGTTTTCCTTGCCCTTATGTGGGCTCTGTACCGAGGATGTCATTGTGGCTTGTGCAGCCCTTTGAGACACTTGTGATTTAGGGCTATATAAATAAACATTGATTGACATCATCTGCAAAAAGCAGAGACCTAATCCTGCAGCCACCAAACCGGACCCCCTCAACGCCCTGACTGCGCCTAGACATTTTGTCCATAAAAGTTAAGAACAGAATCGGTGACAAAGGTTCTGCAACCTAAAATACTTTTATCTCAAAACGATGTGTTGAAATTAACCAGGCCCTCGAACAGGTTCTATCCGGCCCGCGAGATGAGTTTGCTGAGAATAAAAATGACCTGTAATTTTTGAATTGAAGAAACTGCTGTTCTTAATGTGTCCACTGGATGTCGCAATAGCAATTATTTGTTTCCCCTACCCCGAGAGCACGCATGACTTCAAAGAGGGCGGAGCTATGTGCCGTGTTAAGATAGAAGCAACACTTCCGTGTTTGGACACTATGTACTTACGCCGCTTATTAGTGATAGTAAAGATACAAAAAATGATTTGCAAATATGTTGCTGGTAATGTAACCTGTGTCATTTCTACCCCAAAGAAAATGCTTTTGATAATCTGCCCATTTTGTGTTGTACTTAAAAGGCTGCGGACACATTTTCTGGACGCACATAAATATGCTGAAATGATATGGATCATGCGTGATTAAAGAAATGATTCCAAATTCACATGTGTTGTGGTAGAAGATGCTTATATGTACATAGTAAACCACATGATTTTAGTACATCAGTTGAGAAAAATGAGTAAATTACATTAAAGGCCTACTGAAATGATTTTTATTTATTTAAACGGGAATAGCAGATCAATTCTATGTGTCATACTTGATCATTTCGCGATATTGCCATATTTTTGCTGAAAGGATTTAGTAGAGAAAATCGACGATAAAGTTCGCAACTTTTGCTCGCTGATAAAAAAAAGCCTTGCCTGTACCGGAAGTAGCGTGACGTCACAGGAGCTAGTATTCCTCACAATTCCCCGTTGTTTACAATGGAGCGAGAGATTCGGAGCGACAAAGCGACGATTTCCCCATTAATTTGAGCGAGGATGAAAGATTCGTAGATGACGAACGTTACAGTGAAGGACTAGAGAGGCAGTGATGGACGTATCTTTTTTCGCTCTGACCGTAACTTAGGTACAAGCTGGCTCATTGGATTCCACACTCTCTCCTTTTTCTATTGTGGATCACGGATTTGTATTTCAAACCACCTCGGATACTATATCCTCTTGAAAATGAGAGTCGAGCACGCGAAATGGACATTTAAAGTGACTTTTATCTCCACGACAATACATCGGTGACACACTTAGCTACTGAGCTAACGTGATAGCGTCATTCTCAAATGAAGATAGAAACAAAAGAAATAAACCCCTGACTGGAAGGATAGACAGAAGATCAACAACACTATTAAACCATGTACATGTAACTACACGGTTAAAAATTCTCAGCCTGGTAAGGCTTAACAATGCTGTTGCTAACGACGCTAAGGCTAATTTAGCAACTTAACAACAGGACCTCACAGAACTATGATAAAAACATTAGCGCTCCACCTACGCCAGCCAGCCCTCATCTTCCCATCAACAGCCGTGCTCACCTGCGTTCCAGCGATCGACGGCGCGACGAAGGACTTCATCCGTGGGTTTGGCGGCAATCATCGGCTAGACGTAGTAAGTAGTCCTTGTTGTGTTGCTGTAAGTATTGTACTTAGCCGCTAATACACCGATCGATCCCACCTACAACGTTCTTCTTTGCAGCCTCCATTGTTCATTAAACAAATTGCAAAAGATTTACCAACACAGATGTCCAGAATACTGTGGAATTTTGTTGAAGAAGTGAAGTGAAGTGAATTATATTTATATAGCGCTTTTCTCTAGTGACTCAAAGCGCTTTACATAGTGAAAACCCAATATCTAAGTTACATTTAAACCAGTGTGGGTGGCACTGAGAGCAGGTGGGTAAAGTGTCTTGCCCAAGGACACAACGGCAGTGACTAGGATGGCGGAAGCGGGAATCGAACCTGCAACCCTCAGGTTGATGGCACGGCCACTCTACCAACCGAGCTATACCGCCCCAAAACAAGAGGTTTTTGTATCGGGTCGATGGGGTCCAACCACTTCCGTGGATTTTGTGACGTCACGCGCATAAATCATATCCAAAGGAGTTTTTCAACCGGAAGTGTGGCGGGAAATTTAAAATTGCACTTTATAAGTTAACCCGGCCGTATTGGCATGTGTTGCAATGTTAAGATTTCATCATTGATATATAAACTATCAGACTGCGTGGTCGGTAGTAGTGGGTTTCAGTAGGCCTTTAATAACATGCTGTAATTTGATTTTGATATTATTACTCATTTCTTATTTTGATAGATATAAAAATTAACACCAATGGGAGCAAAACTCGGGCAGCACGGCGTTACAGGGGTTAGTGCATGTGCCTCACAATACGAAGGTCCTGAGTTAGATCCCGGGCTCTGGATCTTTCTGTGTGGAGTTTGCATGTTCTCCCCGTGACTGCGTGGGTTCCCTCCGGGTACTCCGGCTTCCTCCCACCTCCAAAGACATGCACCTGGGGATAGGTTGATTGGCAACACTAAATTGGCCCTAGTGTGTGAATGTGAGTGTGAATGTTGTCTGTCTATCTGTGTTGGCCCTGCGATGAGGTGGCGACTTGTCCAGGGTGTACCCCGCCTTCCGCCCGAGTACAGCTGAGATAGGCTCCCGCGACCCCGGAAGGGACAAGTGGTAGAAAATGGATGGATGGGAGCAAAACTCTGCCAGACTCAATTCCACCTATTTGACCGATGAACATTATGACATCATTTTTAAGTACAAACCCCGTTTCCATATGAGTTGGGAAATTGTGTTAGATGTAAATATAAACGGAATACAATGATTTGCAAATCCTTTTCAACCCATATTCAACTGAATACACTACAAAGACAAGATATTTGATGTTCAAACTCATAAACTTTTTTTTTTTTTTGCAAATAATAATTAACTTAGAATTGCATGGCTGCAACACGTGCCAAAGTAGTTGGGAAAGGGCATGTTCACCACTGTGTTACATGGCCTTTCCTTTTAACAACTCTCAGTAAACGTTTGGGAACTGAGGAGACACATTTTTTAAGCTTCTCAGGTGGAATTCTTTCCCATTCTTGCTTGATGTACAGCTTAAGTTGTTCAACAGTCCGGGGGTCTCCGTTGTGGTATTTTAGGCTTTATAATGCGCCACACATTTTCAATGGGAGACAGGTCTGGACTACAGGCAGGCCAGTCTAGTACCCGCACTCTTTTACTATGAAGCCAAGGTGATGTAACACGTGGCTTGGCATTGTCTTGCTGAAATAAGCAGGGGCGTCCATGGTAACGTTGCTTGGATGGCAACATATGTTGCTCCAAAACCTGTATGTACCTTTCAGCATTAATGGCGCCTTCACAGATGTGTAAGTTACCCATGTCTTGGGCACTAATACACCCCCATACCATCACAGATGCTGGCTTTTCAACTTTGCGCTTATAACAATCCGGATGGTTCTTTTCCTCTTTGGTCCGTAGGACACAACGTCCACAGTTTCCAAAAACAATTTGAAATGTGGACTCGTCAGACCACAGAACACTTTTCCACGTTGTATCAGTCCATCTTAGATGAGCTCAGGCCCAGCGAAGCCGACGGCGTTTCTGGGTGTTGTTGATAAACGGTTTTCGCCTTGCATAGGAGAGTTTTAACTTGCACTTACAGATGTAGCGACTAACTGTAGTTACTGACAAAAATATACCTTTCTGGATCATCATTTGTCCCGAAGTAGTCTTTGTTGTTTCTCATTAAGTCTGCCATGATTAGTAGTAGTGTTGTTGTTGAAGGAAAAAATTACCAAAATATGTTATGTTATTATGGATGTGCCTGTTACTACATGACATATATACTGCTTTTCCCGCTTTCTTTTGTATCTCTAGTTATCATTGCGTATATGTATTGTTGCATTTGAACAACTGTATCTTTGATAATAGAGGTAAATTATTGGTATTGTTCATTATCAAAAGCGCTATTTCTATTGGTATTTGTATTGCTCCATTTGTAGTGTAATAATGCTTATTGTCATTTCTGTATTATTTATTTCGCTAACTGCTTCTTTGCTGTCACTTTTAACATCATATTTGTACATATTGTATTTGCTGATGTTGCTCTATTGTTGTTGTTGTTGTTGTTGTCTCTCTGTCTTATTCCTCTCTTGTCCCCACAATTCCCCCCTCTGTCTTCCATTTTTTCTCTTTCTATCCCCTCCTGCTCCGGCCCGGCTGCACCAAATGATAATATAAATACATTTAATAAAATCAAATACAAATAAGGCAACAAGAGAAGTATCCCACACTTCTCTTTTGTAAAGTAAATCTGAACAGCTGATATGGGCATCTACATCAACTATATGATTTCCCTGAGAAGCTGGACAGGACAAAAAACAAACAAAAAAAAAACCACATGACATATGTACATACACTACCGTTCAAAAGTTTGGGGTCACATGGAAATGTCCTTATTTTTGAAGGAAAAGCACTGTACTTTTCAATGAAGATAACTTTAAACTAGTCTTAACTTTAAAGAAATACACTCTATACATTGCTAATGTGGTAAATGACTATTCTAGCTGCAAATGTCTGGTTTTTGGTGCAATATCTACATAGGTGTATAGAGGCCCATTTCCAGCAACTATCACTCCAGTGTTCTAATGGTACAATGTGTTTGCTCATTGGCTCAGAAGGCTAATTGATGATTAGAAAACCCTTGTGCAATCATGTTCACACATCTGAAAACAGTTTAGCTCGTTACAGAAGCTACAAAACTGACCTTCATTTGAGCAGATGGAGTTTCTGGAGCATCACACTTGTGGGGTCAATTAAACGCTCAAAATGGCCAGAAAAAGAGAACTTTCATCTGAAACTCGGCCGTCTATTCTTGTTCTTAGAAATGAAGGCTATTCCACAAAATTGTTTGGGTGACCCCAAACTTTTGAACGGTAGTGTACACAGTGTGTATATACAACATTGATGGAGGTGTTTGGATGTTTTTAGAGCGCTTTATACAATAGGTGCAATAGTGCAAATTCAATTACTTCCATTTTTAGCAGACTTTTGCTAGCATTTATTTACAAGTTAATATGCATAAAAAGGGGGAACATGTGTATGCTTGTCTTACATAGGGAATGTGAATGACAGGGAAAACTCCAAAAGAAGTGCAGTTCCCCTTTGAATAAAACTACAATCCCATATTTTAACCCATTTTCCTCAATAAATGTCCCATATTTTGACATGCAAATGTCCATCAGGCATCAAACATCCTGTTTGTGTTTGCTAGTGACAAAGTATTGAAGGGCTGCAATTATTGTATATGATAGCATTTCCAGCACTCAATGATATTTTGTAAAGAGGATGAAAGGATCGTACAAATACAATAATTATGGTCTGGCAACGCTGTTTAGGTTGGAGTCCAGCAAGGAAGTTCACCTGTGTGCCTGAACTCACTCTAAACATTGCAACACAAATTAATTACTGTCAGTTAGTCTCAGTATTAGAACATATAGTTGTTTATATTATATTTTTATTTATTTTATATATATATATATATATATATATATATATATATATATATATATATATATATATATATATATATATATATATATATATATATATATATATATATATATATATATTTATGCATGAGTATAGGTGTTTATTGTATTGTTTTTTAAACAATATGTATTATCTAAATGTGTGCTTTTCTTTTTAAAAGGCATGTTAAATGCTAAAATGAGGATGTTTTGGTCGGGGCAAGCACGGATTGAATTGAAATTGAATTGATTTCAATGGGCGACTAATTTCAAAATGTATTTCAAAGATGACTGTAGAAGTCGCTTCCTAGCGTTACCACTGACATATACTTCACAGGAGCCAGGCGTGCCCAGTTGAACAAAGTTCAACAAAATTTAATGTACATATATTTTATCAAGTCTTTCTCTACCAGAACGTGACTTTTCAGTCACGTCCGTATCCTCTCTCCCCTCCTGCTCCCGGCCGCTTACTGATAAAGACAACAGATTATTAGATTAACACGTACCACCTGTGAAATCTAATCACCTGCCAGCTGTGTCTCGCCGTCAGCACATGCTGCCCGATGGTGCTCGTCCTCAGCACCATGGACAGCGGCGGTGATCTTTGCTCCTGCAAGCGCGCTGGCCACATGTCCCCCCACAATGACAATTATTATTTATTTCTGGGGTTTTGTTCAATTTCCTGTCCAGCACTCTTATTTTTGTTTCCATTTCCTGTGTGCAGCCTCCTGCCACTAGTGATCCTGTCTTTCTCAACTGTTATTGATTGGCGATCAGGACACACCTGCTATTGGTTGCATCAGAATGCTTTGTACGTCCTGTCCGCTTTGGTACTTTGGAACCTGCATGCTGCATAGCTTTCTCCACGCTTCCTGTGCACTTCCTGCTGCACTCTTTTTCGCCGTGGCTCAACCAGAAACTTGAGGGTTCCTGGTTCGTATCACCTTCGCAGTCACTGCTCTTGTGCCCTTGGGCAAGACACTTCACCCTCCTTGCTCCCAGTGCCTATAACACTGGTTCAGATGTAGCTTAACTCGATAATGGGTTTCACTATGTAAAGCGTTTTGACTCTCGAGAGAAAAAAGCACTATAGAAATATAATTCACTTCACTTTTCATCAAATACATTTTTACCTGCTGTGGTAGCCACGTTTGTGTTATTTATATTTCTGTAGTCCTGCATATATTAAGTGAAATTATCTGTTGCTTGACGAATACTTGGGCCTACTGCGCTACTGCACTTTGGTGTTGGTCATTGTGGTGGTGTTTGATGAATACCTGGGCCTACTGCGCTACTGCACTTTGGTGTTGGTCATTGTGGTGGTGTTAGATGAATACCTGGGCCTACTGCGCTACTGCACTTTGGTGTTGGTCATTGTGGTGGTGTTTGATGAATACCTGGGCCTACTGCGCTACTGCACTTTGGTGTTGGTCATTGTGGTGGTGTTTGATGAATACTTGGGCCTACTGTGCAACTGCACTTTGGTGTTGGTCATTGTGGTGGTGTTTGATGAATACCTGGGCCTACTGCGCTACTGCACTTTGGTGTTGGTCATTGTGGTGGTGTTAGATGAATACTTGGGCCTACTGTGCAACTGCACTTTGGTGTTGGTCATTGTGGTGGTGTTTGATGAATACTTGGGCCTACTGCGCTACTGCACTTTAGTGTTTATTTTCTCATTGTGGTGGTGGTGGCCATTTTTGTGTGGTTTGTATTTCTCTAGCACTGCATATATTAAGTTAAATTATTGTTTTGATATATTGCAAGTTAATTTATTGAACTCGAAAGAGTCATTTACATTCTGTGTCATTTACAGCACATGTGACGCGAGCATATAGGGGCGCACAGGTGGAATTGATTGGACAAATTTCGGGTTGAGAGGCTGCCGGTGAAAACACCACTTTCACCAATTCTTATGCTACACTTGAGCCTTAGTTTTGTTTATAAACAAACTATAGCTTTGCATGCAGTTAAAGTTGTTTTTGTTAACCTTGGATGAAGAAGTGGCTGGTTGCATCAGCTTTGTTCTTTTAATGTCTTTAATGTCCTTTGTGCTCTTTGATGTTTGATGTTTCCCTTTTACACACGTACCTACTCAGTGGCCTGGTGGTTAGAGTGTCCGCCCTGAGATCGGTAGGTTGTGAGTTCAAACCCCGGCCAAGTCATACCAAAGACTATAAAAATGGGACCCATTACCTCCCTGCTTGGCACTCAGCATTAAGGGTTGTAATTGGGGGTTAAATCACCGAAAATTATTCCCGGGCGCTGCACCGCTGCTGCTCACTGCTCCCCTCACCTCCCAGGGGGTGAACAAGGGGATGGGTCAAAAGCAGAGGACAAATTTTACCACAACTCATCATTGGTACTTTTACTTAACTTAGCTTATGTGTGCTATGGCTATGAGATTTTTTTCCCTTGGCCTCAGTCAGGACCCCCTATCCAGGGGCCCAGGCTTAGACTAAAAAAAAATTTTCTCACCCCCCTCCCCAGCATTGATCTGTTTCTCACCTTTTTTTGTAAGGGGCGCCGGAAGTTGGCAGACCCGTCAGCGATCCTGTTCTGTCTCCCTGTAATTTTTGTCTGCTCTTGAATGGGGTTGTGCTGAAAATCTTAATTTCCCCTTGGGGATAATTAAAGTATTTCTGATTCTGATTCTCTCCTGGCTCAGCCCACAGCCTTTGGTTTAGAACAGGGGTAGGGAACCTATGGCTCTCGAGCCAGATGTGGCTCTTTTGATGACTGGCTCTCAGATAAATCTTAGCTGACATTGCTTAACACGGTAAGTAATGAATAATTCCGCTGGTAATCACGGTGTTAAAACGTAACGTTCAAAATATAAAACATTCTCATGCATTTTAATCCACCCATCCGTTTTCTACCGCACCTGTTCAAGACGTTGCATTAATGGTAAGTATTTTATTTATTATTGTTAGCTTCAGAATAACAATGTTATTAAAAAGAATAAGAGACTTATTATGCTCTAAAAATGTTGGTCCTACTTAAAAATGCACACATTTAGTTGTATTCAGTGTTAAAAATGGGTTATGGTAAATGGGTTATACTTGTATAGCGCTTTTCTACCTTCAAGGTACTCAAAGCGCTTTGACAGTATTTCCACATTCACCCATTCACACACACATTCACACACTGTATGCGGGAGCTACCATGCAAGGCCCTAACCACGACCCATCAGGAGCAAGGGTGAAGTGTCTTGCCCAAGGACACAACGGATGTGACTAGGTTGGTAGAAGGTGGGGATCGAACCAGGAACCCTCAGGTTGCTGGCACGGCCGCTCTCCAAACAGTGCCATGCCGTCCCCTAAATGCACTCATTTAGTTGTATTCGGTGTTAAAAAATATTACATGGCTCTCACGGAAATGCATTTTTAAATATTTGGCTTTCATGGCTCTCTCAGCCAAAAAGGTTCCCGTCCCCTGGTTTAGAACCTGGGACATCTTGGAAAGGCCAATACACCTGCCCTTCGCCTGCCGTCCCTGCATCTCGGGGTCACGACCAACAACAACCACATTGAAGTGTACCAGGCGACACTGTTTTGAGTTATGATCTTTGTGTGGAACCCATTGAGCTTGTAAATCGAGGAACCGCTATCGTCGTTCGGAAACAATATTTCAGGTTCCTAACCCCCCATGCGGTGTGCAGGGCCGGCCCGTGGCATAGGCCGTATAGGCAAATGCTAAGGGCGCCATCCATCAGGGGGCGCCACGCCAGTGCCACAAATGTTGGAGAAAAAAAAAAGAAAAAAAGTTGGTACTATTATTTCTAAATACAAAAAATAATCCCACGTTAATTAAAATGCAAAGTAAAGCCTATTTAATAGAAATATTATTTGTTACAACATTACGCCGCCGCATAATGTTAACTCAATAAAGTGTATTTCTTTTTTTAGCTTTAACTTTTCATTTTTTAGCATTGTAACCACATTTGCAAACAACTTTTCTCTTCATGAAATTTTCTTTCAATAAAGAAATAAAGTGCAAAAATGTCAAAGCATCATAACAAACAGTTATGTCAAATAGCAGCAGAAGTGCACTTTTTGGAGAGCTGTATTAT
This sequence comes from Entelurus aequoreus, assembly GCF_033978785.1. Taxonomy (NCBI): domain Eukaryota; kingdom Metazoa; phylum Chordata; class Actinopteri; order Syngnathiformes; family Syngnathidae; genus Entelurus; species Entelurus aequoreus. The sequence continues at coordinate 40,653,914 of NC_084745.1, forward strand.
TTTCAGTTTTGTGCCCAAGGGACTGATTTTATTTAACACTATATTATTATTTATACACCTATAGTGATCACAGAGACAGGTTGTTTTTGTGTTACTGTATATATTTGTTTCTCTGAAAAATCCCACTTAATATACTTTGGGTAACAACAGTCAATATTTATTTATTTTATTTTATTTTTTTTGGAGGGTAACAGTCAATATTTATTTATTTATTAGATTTTATTTTATTCTTATATAATAAAAGTGAGCTTTTGTTAAACCAAATATTGTGTGTTTTTTTCCATATACAACAACCTATCTGGACTCGATAAGAGAATCGATAAGGAATCGGTTCGATAAGAGGATTCGATAATAGGCTCGAACTCGATAATTCCTTATCAAACATCATCCCTAAATGTAACGTTAGGTAATTACAGTACTCCCACCCTACATTCCTCAGGGACATTTGTATTAGATCTTTTAAGCAGGTGTTTTTTGTTTACATTGTTATTGCCTTCTGGTTAGCTAATGTTTGCCCTGCAGGTAATAGTCACTTTTCCACCCCTTTATATATTAGGTACAGTTGTAAGCCTAGTTGTTAAAGTGCACATCATTAATGTTAATTAAGCAATATCACATGAGAGGGAATACTGTTTTTTAATTTGAGCACTGCTGTGATTCGGTTAAAGATAATCATAACATAACATTCTCATATAATATGTTAATTTGCTTTCTTCAAGTAAAAAAAAAAGGTCAAAGACAAAGCTATTCGGTTTCTTGTGAGTATATCTTGCCTAGGGCGCCAGATTGGTTAGGGCCAGGCCTGTGCGGTGTGGATTTTATATATTTTTACTCATCAAGCAAGGCAAAAAAAGAAAAGTCTATGCTTGTTTTAACCCATGCGATGTAATGTAACAGCTGCCATACACTCTTCTTTCTTACCACCTCCCCATGCCTTGAATATCTTCAAATATGATCTTAGTCACTATATTCCTTCCTCTTCCTCGCTCCGTTTCACCACTCTCTCACCACAGCGGGCATAAAGCGGTAATACCGGCAGCAGCTGAACATCCCAGGCTTCATCTCCAACTAATAGGAAGCGACTTTCCTGTTGCGATCTCACGTTTGGCTTTTTTCCTTCCTCCTCCTCTTCTTCTCGCGGATGTTGGATTTACTGAGTGAGGCTTTCAGCAGCCGTGCTGTGGGTGGAAGACAGTCGGAGAAAAAGTCAGAGAGCTGGGATCAAAAGGAAACATGATGCCAGCGGTGGTTTAATCAGGACTTGAGAGTCTCATCTGAGGAACCTCAGTGGAAGCGGACTGGAAAGCATCAAGGATGGATTTCTCCATGAAGCAGGAAGGAGGTTTTCTCTGACACCCGAGTGCCTCCACTTCGTCCATTTCTCACCCGTCTTCATCGCCACTTAGTCAAGTCTTGGCGAGGGTCTGCACAGCCTGCGGTCGCGGCGGCCGGGGGGCCGCCCCGACCCCGACCCTGCCCGCGGCGTGCCGCTTCTGAGGACCATGGTCCTGCCGCTGCTGCTCCAGCTCCTCAACGTCTTCCTGCGCCAGTCCGCCTCCACCGAAGCCACCGCCGTAGATCAACGCAGCGGATCCCGCCGCCCGGTCGCCGTGATGGCGTGCCCGCCCGACCTGCCGCTCTCTCGCGGCCGCCAGTGGGGGGAGAGCGATCACCCAACGCGTCCGCCCGTCGAAGGGAAAGAGGTGAGACTGCCAGGGGAAGTTTGGACGTCAGCCCATTGGAGAATGCGTGGCGTTATCGTAGTCGTCAGCAAGTCTGTAGGCCGACACCGTGGAACCTGGTTATGTCGGCGCTGCTCGGACCCAGCTGGCGTCGACATAATCGTTTGTTGACAAACCAAAAAGAAAGCATCGCCTGCTTATTTAAACGTGACTTTGTTCAGAAACATAAGGGAAAGGAGTGACAGTTAAACATTTAAGTTTGTAGACATGGTTTTAATCAAGTTGTTTACAAAATCTGTATATATTACAGTCAAAAACTAATACCATAAAATATTATTGTGTTATAGTTATAGTTACAGTAAAAATCTAGTAACTGAGCTGCCAGGTTTGCATCGTAAAATGTACTGACCTTTTCCATATATATTTGTATTGATAGTCTTGTGTTTTGATATACCCTATATTTCGGGCTATAAGGTGCTACTTTTTTCGTACACTCTGAACCCCGCGGGTTATAAAACAGTGCGGCTAATTAATGGGTTTTTCTTCGCTGACGGCCACAATGTTTTGTATTCGCGAAGTTGGTAGAGTGGCCGTGCCAGCAATTGGAGGGTTGCTGGTTACTGGGGTTCAATCCCCACCTTCTACCATCCTAGTCACGTCCGTTGTGTCCTTGGGCAAGACACTTCACCCTTGCTCCTGATGGGTGCTGGTTAGCGCCTTGCATGGCAGCTCCCGCCATCAGTGTGTGAATGTGTGTGTGAATGGGTGAATGTGGAAATAGTGTCAAAGCGCTTTGAGTACCTTGAAGGTAGAAAAGAGCTATACAAGTATAACCCATTTATCATTTATTTATTTATCAAATAGTTCTCAATGAGATGCTGACAAGGTGTGTTATTGTTTGTGCTACGGTGCCATCTCTTGGACGAGTTTGCTCACTGCGGGTTGAAAATATACGGTATTTTTCGGAGTATAAGTCGCTCCGGAGTATAAGTCGCACCGGCCGAAAATGCATAATAAAGAAGGAAAAAAACATATATAAGTCGCACTGGAGTATAAGTCGCATTTTTGGGGGAAATTGATTTGATAAAACCCAACACCAAGAATAGACATTTGAAAGGCAATTTAAAATAAATAAAGAATAGTGAACAACAGGCTGAATAAGTGTACGTTATATGACGCATAAATAACCAACTGAGAACGTGCCTGGTATGTTAACGTAACATATTATGGTAAGAGTCATTCAAATAACTATAACATATAGGACATGCTATACGTTTACCAAACAATCTGTCACTCCTAATTGCTAAATCCCATAAATCTTATACGTCTAGTCTCTTACGTGAATGAGCTAAATTATATTATTTGATATTTTACGGTAATGTGTTAATAATTTCACACATAAGTCGCTCCCGAGTATAAGTCGCACCCCAAACTATGAAAAAAACTGCGACTTATAGTCCAAAAAATACGGTACTTCCTGTTTCGAGCCTTGGACCGGAAGTATATCGCGTTTTGCCAACTATTCGTCTATGGCGTTTTTGCTAGTCAGGATTCTTTATTCATCACTCCAAGCAATGTTTGTAATTTGGAAATTTAACTAAAACAATTCATACTTACTGAACCCTCCCATGTGTGATGTCTGTAGGAGTGTTTTCATGCATATTTGTATGTGCTATCGTAATGTAATCAAGCTAGCCTTGTTAGCATTAGCTAATATGCCAACACGGTAACAAGTTTCTATGTTAGTTTACATTAACTTGCAATGATTTTTTTTTTTGTCACTGAGGAGTTTTTGAGTCTTTTTAGCTGATTGAAGAGCTAGTGGGTCCAAGACGATGACTTCTGTTTTGTTTGATCGTCCGCTTTACTGCCGTGTTGCAAACACCGTTTAGAAACAATTAAGGTATTTAAATTAACATTTTGAAAATATATTGTACTGATAAATATATGTGGCTTATAGTCCAGTGCGGCTAATATATGTACAAATATGTATTTATTTCAAAATTTGGTGGGTGCGGCTTAAATACCAGGGCGCTCTTTAGCCCGGAAAGTACGGTAATATTTCATATTCCACTGTCCTATTTCCATATGTTTTGGTGACAGTATTTCCTCCCATAGATAACAATCTAAAAATGTATTACTAAATAAGACATCTTTTATTTGGAAGCTTATTGTGGACGGACCATGTGTGTAAAGGCAACTCGGAGCTTGCATCTACACAACAGCTAAGCACACGATAGCACCCAAGCTAGAAATACATACAGTAATAGGTGTCCTTCATTGAATAATATTGCATTCTATAACAGCACAGCACATTCAAAATAAGCACATTCAAAATAAACAAGTATCAGTACATAATAATTCCATTTTACTTACACGTATAAAGTATCCAGTAACAAATGTTTCCGCATCATTAAACTTAGTCTGTCATGTGCTTAACTTCATGAATTATTGTGGCCACTAAGTTTCACCCAAAAAAAAAACACAATTACCACTCCACATTCAGCATAAATCCATTCCAGAAGGATACAAAATAAATAGGTTAGTGTTTTTTAGACTACCATTGTTCTCTGTTTGACTCATTTCCCTTGATCCAACATTCCACACTACAAAATAAGTATGTATGATATCATATCAATATTGGTATCATCCAATACTCAAGGCTCTGAAGTAACAGAGTTGTGTCAGGACACTCCTAGACCTAAGCGAGTGTAACTAATGCTAGTATGTGTGGCGGTACCCTTTGTAAATGACACTTTCCGACCCTTTAAAATCGGCGCTGAACAATGAGCTTTTTGCTCATGGGCTATTGCTTCTCAACTTACTGGTGAATATTGTTGTGGGAACATGTTGGACCAGAGCTTGATACGTTTGTGGTCAAAGACTTCATTTTTTAAAATCAGCTTCTTGTATGTGTTCTTTGACAAATCCTGTTTTAAATGATGCATTCATGCTGTTCGGTAACTAAGAGCTCCGACATGAAGAGTGGGGGCAGTCCATCTGTCAGGTTTGGACTAAGTCGTAGAAAAATACTAAAAACACATCTTGGCAGGTGTAAAAATGGAAAGCGGCTTTACTTTCACTGCTTCATCCCTTGAATGATTTGCTCCAGCTTTGATATCGCTCCTTGTATTGCTGCTGTTGGTTTGTTCCCTGCAGTTCCTGCAGGCCGTATCGAGTCACTTCCGATCGCGTCATCTTAGCCAGCAGGACATAGGGCAACATTTCACAAGCCTCTGTTCTATATTTGGTGGTTCTATTAACGCCAGCGTTAGGGGCAGTGAGCTGATTTGATCGCAGTCAACAATTACTGGATCATCCTTCACTACACTTGTTTATTGAAGGAACGTTACGCTGAGTGTGATCAGAAATGTTGAGGAATGAAACCACGTTTCAGCGATACAGTTAGAAATACAATTTTACTGCTTGTTTTGATATCACTTCATCATACAGATTCAATCATAGATCTACTAGTTAATAATTTTTTATCATTATGGTGGTTCTTATCCGGGTTTTATTCTGCCAACTGTAAATGTCTTAATGTATTTATAGTGAGTGAGTGTAGCAATATCAACACACTCTCTAAACTACTTCCGTATTGTCTTTTTATTACATACAATTGTTTGTTCAAAACAAAGTCAATAGTACACAATGGGCCTGGTTTACTAAGATCCAAACACCACGCGCTAAACAGCATGTGGGAACTATAAAATAGCGAGCATTATTAGTGGGCGTGTTGCATGTGATTTACCAAGACTGCGTGTGCAATTGTAAAGTGGTGCAGACCGCCTGATTTAAATGGTGATTTTGTGTGTATGGGGCATCACTTAGATTGAGACTTCGACAAACGTTATCGATTCCACAAGGGAAATTGTTCCACACAGTAGCTCAGTTACAAAGGATGGAAAGGATAATGCACACAAAGGCACAAAAAGAGTAAACAAAAGGTATAAAGTACACTAAAAATGTACCATAGTAGCAATAGAAAATATAACATATGTAATATGTACATACTATATAAACAGTATATAATATATGCTGATATATTATATTAGATTTTTATATAATATATACAATATATAACAAATCCCAATTACCATGTACAATATTACTGTATACGTAACAGCTGCAACAAAAAAAATGGGCAGCATAATATAAAGAGTAGATCCAGCTGAAAATATACATTATAAACAAAGAGAGGTAGCTAACGTAGAAGGTAAGGATGTCCCGATCCGATATTTGGATCGGATCGGCCGCCGATATTTGCCAAAAAATGCGTATCGGCAAGGCATGGCAAAATGCCGATCCAGATCCAGTTTTTAAAAAAATTCCGGTCCGTGTTTTCCAACGCACCGATTTAAATAATACATTCCACTTTTCTGCTGCTCCCTAATTTCCGTTCCGCATTTTCCAGCACACCTTCAACACATCCACAGGTCTGTGTCCTAACCGTTAAGACGGCCATGTGAATGAAAAGTTACCGGTAAAAATATCAGCTGTCTCTGTGCGATATAGAAAATGACTATATGGTGATATTGGAGTATACATTCTCACGCAGTTGCTTTTAGCTGCTGGCATTACACGACAGGCTCTTCCCACTCCTTCTTGTGTCTCCTTCGCACAGACAGCAAGCGCACCTTCTTACACACGTCACATACTGTCACGTCATACGTCACATACGTATACGCACTCTCCCAGCAGAGAGGTAGCAGCATGGCTAACGTTAGCTGTGATGCTAGCGTAGCCGTGTGAGCGGTAATAATGAAGGAAGAATGAATTAATCCCCAAGAAAAACAGCAGGGGGTCCATCGTCTGGCGGTGGTTTGGCTTCAAGTGGGAATATGTCGAACAGACAACCGTAATTTGTCAAGTGTGGGGCAAAAGCCTTGCTATAAAAAGTAGCATTACTGCTAATATGTAGCATCATTAGAAAAGTCCCCTGCTAGAAAATGAAGAGTGTTTGAAACTCCGCATGTCAACATCTCCATTGTGTATTATTCAAACTCACCTAATTCAGATGGCTAGTTGTTATCAAGAATACTAAAACCCTTTTCAACATGAATCTGACAACTAAGTAGGCTAAATAATTTTAAACTTTAATACATGCTCGGCCAGTATCGGTATCGGATCGGAAGTGCAAAAACCTGGATCGGGACATCCCTAATAGAAGGTGTCAGGTAATAGACAAATATCATCTATTGCTGTATGGCGACTTTGTCAATCCGGTTTAAGTCCCTTTTGCTGGTGCTGCTCCCCCAACAAACCTCTGCAAAGTACAGGGCACTGGCCACAACAGACTGAAAAAAGATCTCCAACAGCTTGCTGCACACATTAAATGACTTAGGTCCTTTAATTCCTCAGGAAAAAGAGTTTGCTCTTGTCCTTCTTGTGTACAGCTTTGCTGTTGTCCTTCCAGTCCAGTCTGCTGTTCAAGTGGACTCCCAGGTACTTGTACTGCCCCACGGAGACACTCTCATTTACTGCACATTCATGTTATCATGCTGTGGTGTTTTGCTATATTTTCAAACATGAAGGAGACATTTACCATTTTTTATGGCCATTTTAGCAGTCGTGCAGTGCATCTACAATGAAACCACTTTTTTTGTTTGCTAAAAGTGCGCTCATTGTAGAGAGGCTGCACTTACACCACTCAAGATGTAAACAAAAGTTATTTTTCATCTAAAAAAATTTTTAATAATGAATATTATATGTGGGGAAAAAATGAATGTCATCGGAAAAAAATATTAAATGATACCAAAATACATCAAGTAGATTTGTTTTAATCAGCCTTAAGTCTTTTAGCAGCTACATAATTATAAAATGATGTTGCTGAATAGACAATTTGTTTAATATTTTTATTTCTGACTGTCCAAGGAGGATGGAACTGTCACTTTCCACGTCCTTCTGACACGTGCCAAATAAGACGCTAAATAGTGCTCACAAAAAGGGTGATGAGTGTTGCTAAATCACATTGCACGTGCTAAATAATTATATTTGTGTACAGCTCCACTAATGGACATTGGAGTGTTACTTTCAAAGGCAAAATTAAATTATTGCTAGAAACATAATTTTATATGGGACTTTATTGTATTATATGTATAGTACATGTTCCAAAAAGAAAAAAAAGCATAAAACACCACCAGCTTAGTGTTACGCTCATGACTTGGTGTAACTAAACATTACCCTATAAGATGAAGGCAATTACATTTTATTGATATTTGAAATGTATTCAATGTTTATGAATGAATATTTAAATATACTAAATTTAAAAAAGGGCATAGATATTCAAAATAAGATCATTAAATGAAATCTACTTTGGTTACGCCATCATGAGCGCAACACAAGTTTGTAAAAGTTTCAACTACAATTCTAAATAAGATGTCAAAAGCAAACTGAAATCAAATACACACAGCTTAAAGATTGATCAATACCTATTTAAATGTAGTAATACATAAATATGATGATTTATCAAAATATAAAATAAATATACCTGAACAGAACGCTCATGATGGTTACACCAAAAAGTAACGCTATGAATCGCGTTTTTCCAAGTTTTTGGGGTATTTTTATGCTATTTCCAAGCATGTCCTTTTTATTATCGTTGATTTTAAATGGTTAAACTAATGCATATTATATATGCATTGATTGTTACATTTTGAAGTACATTTGTGCAGGTGGGTGCGAATGTACCCATTACCAGAGCTGTACACATTTGCATTTTCTCCTTCCAGTATTTTAGGGCGATTTGATGATCAGCATATGTTTTGCATATTAATGAAGAGAGAGACGCAAAATGGTTCGCACGCCTTATTCTGCTCACATAACAGACAGAATCCACTTTGCACACGTTTAGTACAAACCCCGTTTCCATATGAGTTGGGAATTTGTGTTAGATGTAAATATAAACGGAATACAATGATTTGCAAATCCTTTTCAACCCATATTCAATTGAATGCACTACAAAGACAAGATATTTGATGTTCAAACTCATAAACTTTTTTTTTTTTTTTTGCAAATATAATTAACTTAGAATTTCATGGCTGCAACACATGCCAAAGTAGTTGGGAAAGGGCATGTTCACCACTGTGTTACATGGCCTTTCCTTTTAACAACACTCAATAAACGATTGGGAACTGAGGAAACTAATTGTTGAAGCTTTGAAAGTGGAATTCTTTCCCATTCTTGTTTTATGTAGAGCTTCGTATTTTACGCTTCATAATGCGCCACACATTTTCGATGGGAGACAGGTCTGGACTGCAGGCGGGCCAGGAAAGTTCCCGCACTCTTTTTTTACGAAGCCACGCTGTTGTAACACGTGCTGAATGTGGCTTGGCATTGTCTTGCTGAAATAAGCAGGGGCGTCCATGAAAAAGACAGCGCTTAGATGGCAGCATATGTTGTTCCAAAACCTGCATGTACCTTTCAGCATTAATGGTGCCTTCACAGATGTGTAAGTTACCCATGTCTTGGGCACTAATACACCCCCATACCATCACAGATGCTGGCTTTTGAACTTTGCGTCGATAACAGTCTGGATGGTTCGCTTCCCCTTTGGTCCGGATGACACGATGTCGAATATTTCCAAAAACAATTTGAAATGTGGACTCGTCAGACCACAGAACACTTTTCCACTTTGCATGAGTCCATCTTAGATGATCTCGGGCTCAAAGAAGCCGGCGGCGTTTCTGGATGTTGTTGATAAATGGCTTTCGCTTTGCACAGTAGAGCTTTAACTTGCACTTACAGGTGTAGCGACAAACTGTATTTAGTGACAGTGCTTTTCTGAAGTGTTCCTGAGCCCATGTGGTGATATCCTTTAGAGATTGATGTCGGTTTTTGATACAGTGCCGTCTGAGGGATGGAAGGTCACGGTCATTTAATGTTGGTTTCCGGCCATGCCGCTTACGTGGAGTGATTTCTCCAGATTCTCTGAACCTTTTGATGATATTATGGACCGTAGATGTTGAAATCCCTAAATTTCTTGAAATTGCACTTTGAGAAACGTTCTTAAACTGTTTGACTATTTGCTCATGCAGTTGTGGACAAAGGGGTGCACCTCGCCCCATCTTTTCTTGTGAAAGACTGAGCATTTTTTGGGAAGCTGTTTTTATATCCAATCATGGCACCCACCTGTTCCCAATTAGCCTGCACACCTGTGGGATGTTCCAAATAAGTGTTTGATGAGCATTCCTCAACTTTATCAGTATTTATTGCCACCTTTCCCAACTTCTTTGTCACGTGTTGCTGGCATCAAATTCTAAAGTTAATGATTATTTGCAACAACAAAAAAAGTTTATCAGTTTGAACATCAAATATGTTGTCTTTGTAGCATATTCAACTGAATATGGGTTGAAAATGATTTGCAAATCATTGTATTCCGTTTATATTTACATCTAACACAATTTCCCAACTCATATGGAAACGGGGTTTGTAGATCAGCTCTGCGTGTGCTATCAGGTTTGCACGTGTTTTAGTACATGCAAACCTTTAGTAAATCAGGCCCAAAAACTGAACAAAAGCAAACACTATTTTCTGCTACTCTTTTAAATCCTTTGGTTTTTACCCTCAAAGTCCTCCTGTGTCCAGGGAATTACAGTATTTCCTGAATGTGTAAACAATAAAAAAAAATATATATAGTTTGACAAATATCAATGGAATTACTCCAGTATCTAGCTGGCAATTCAGCAACAGACATTGTTAGATTATCATCTCTCTAACTCTAATTACTGTTAATAACTGATTACTTTTTGCTGTAACGTGCTTCCATAACATGCATTACTCGGTGTGAAGCATATTTGCCCTGGTCCTCTCGTGATAATTGTACTTGATACTTAAGATACTAAGCAATTAAGTTTATTTGCTGCTATAGAGGATTATTATCAATTTAAGACATACAGTTAGCTGCGAGCCGCCTGTCAACCAGGAGGCCAATAATGAAAAAATATCAGCCAGAGTGTATCAGCTTTTGTGAAAATAATTAATCATCGATGGCCGATCAGGTTTTTTTTTTAACAAAAACTGAGTTATGGCCGATCGATCGGCGTATCCTTAACACCTCTTCTGTTGTTTGCTAAGGTTGTGTTCAAAATGTCGCGACCGAAAATAAATATATATTTACGAGTGTGGTGATTCTCAAATCTAGTGGTATGCCAAAGAATCTCTTAATTGAAGTACAGTGTTCTATTTTCCTAAATTCAAACTGTGTGTAATTTTACAGAGGCAAAACATATTAAATATGCTTGTTAATTAAATATTCTGCCTTGTTTTTTAATTAATATTTAGGCCTACTATGCTACTGTATTTTAATGTTGGTCATTATGGTGGTACTTGGAGAGCCACGTTTTGGGGGTTTTTGAGGTGAAAAAAAGTTTGAGAACTCCTGTATTAGTGGATCCAAGTATATAAAGATGTTTGTAGAATGATACATGCAAACACAAAATCTAACTTCCTCAAAAAGAAACTAAGCACTTTGTGATGTTGAAGAATCTGCACGCTGATATATTTACTATTGATTAACTCCTGGCAGTTTTAGCATTCTAATAGACTAAATGTGTAGAATTCTTTCTTTGATTAATTCTTATAAAGTTGGCAAATTAATAGATTGTATGTTTAATCTTACGATACCTTTTCAACTTTGTGCCTAGAACAATCCGAAAGGGTTTTTTGCTCTTTGTTCCGGAGGACACGACGTCCACAGTTTCCAAAAACAATTTGAAATGTGGACTCGTCAGACCAAAGAACACTTTTCCAGTTTGCATCAGTCCATCTTAGATGAGCTCGGGCCCAGCGAAGCCGGCGGCGTTTCTGGGTGTTGTTGATAAATCACTTTCGCTTTGCATAGTAGAGTTTTAACTTGCACTTACAGAGCGACCAACTGTAGTTACTGACAGTTGTTTTTTGAAGTGTTCCTGAGCCCATGTGGTGATATCCTTTACAGACTAATGTCGTTTTTTTATGCAGTACCGCCTGAGGGATCCAAGGTCACGGGCATTCAATGTTTCGTGCAGAGATTTCTCCAGATTTTCTGAACCTTTTGATGAAATTACAGACCGTAGATGGTGAAATCCCTAAATTCCTTGCAATAGTTTGTTGAGAAATGTTGTTCTTAAAACTGTTCGACAATTTACTCACGCATATGTTCACAAAGTGGTGACACTCACCTCATCCTTGTTTGTGAATGACTGGGCATTTCATGGAAGCTGCTTTTATAACCAATCATGGCACCCACCTGCTCCCAATTAGCATGTTCCCCTGTGGGATGTTCCAAATAGGTGTTTGATGAGCATTCCTCAACTTTCTCAGTCTTTTTTGCCACTTGTCCCAGCTTTTTTGAAACATGTTGCAGGCATCAAATTCCAAATGAGCTAATATTTGCAAAAAAATAACAAGGTTTTACAGTTCGAACGTTAAGTATCTTGTCTTTGCAGTCTATTCAATTGAATATAGGTTGAAAAGGATTTGCAAATCATTGTATTCTGTTTTTATTGACCATTTACACAACGTGCCAACATCACTGGTTTTGGGGTTTGTACATGTTATCACTGGCCATATTTTTTGCAAGTGGCGGTTTGACCCGGAAAAACACGAGTGATGACTGGAATTAACTTCGGACTTTGCTGTCTCTGTAAAATGTAAACATTAAATAATTAGCTAAAAATAAAAACAGGTAATTTTAGGCAAATATTTACAAGACTGATGAGACAAGATGACACTGTCAATACAAAGCTTTATCAATTGGAACGTGTAGCTGAATGTTCTACATTTTGAATGTATTGGTATTATTTGTGTTATTATTGCATTGGTTTTAATTACAGTTTGTATGTTCTTAACTGGGCCCCCATCATGTATTTATAAATGACACATGTAAAGACATGCCAGGTTAAGAATAGAATAATGTGAACAACACTGCCAGATCCGCAATGAGTTTATAGTAGGTGTGTGTGTGTGTGTTGTAATGTGGTGTCCGAGGGCCAAATGATAGGAAGACAGACTGAAAGTCTGTCTTCCGTCTTTAGCACTTTGAGATTTGCGTTACAATTGTAATTCATTATTATTATTATTATTATTATTATTATTATTGTTGGAAGTGTGGCGTGTTTATTGACAAAACATGTCTAAAACACGTGTGACACCGAACAAAAAAATCAAAGTAGCAACTTAAACAATCAAAAGTACAAAGCAAAGAATATTACTCTCTCCAATCAAGGAAGGAAAGCATGTGTTTTGGCATCAGCATGTCTGAATTGTTCACAACACAATGGCTAACCTTTCTGCTCTTTTATATGACTTCCCATACGACCTGGCATGCACCACTGTTACCCACAGGTTTGCCTATAAACATAATCAAAAATTTCTACACGTCAAACAGTTAGCCTACAATAGTGCGTCATCATAGTGTTAAAATAAAGGAACCCAAAGATACTATTGCTATCTAACCCTCATAACTCTCTGATTAATCCAAGATTAATCGAAATCAGGGGTGGATCAGGCGAAGAGGTTTTATCCTGCCCGCGGGATGAGTTTGCTAAGTATAAAAATTTACCTGAAATTTTTGAATGAAAGAAACAGCTGTTCTAAATGTGTCCACTGGATGTCGCAATAGCAATTATTTGTATCTTTTTAGATGATGCTACATATGTACAAAATAAACAACATGATGTTAGTACATCAGTCGAGGAAAATTATCAATCTACATTAGAGATGTCCGATAATATCGGAAATTATCGGTATTGGTTTCAAAATTATCGGTATCGGTTTCAAAAAGTAAAATATATGACTTTTTAAAACGCCGCTATGTACACGGACGTACAGAGTACGTACAGAGCGCCAATAAACCTTAAAGGCACTGCCTTTGCGTGCCGGCCCAATCACATAATATCTACGGCTTTTCACACACACAAGTGAATGCAATCATACTTGGTCAACAGCCATACAGGTCACACTGAGGGTAGCCGTACAAACAACTTTAACACTGTTACAAATATGCGCCACACTGTGAACCCACACCAAACAAGAATGACAAACACATTTCAGGAGAACATCCGCACCGTAACACAACATAAACACAACAGAACAAATACCCAGAACCCCTTGCAGCACTAACTCTTCTAGCACTACACCCCCGCTATCCCCCCACCCCCACCTCAACCCCGCCCACCTCAACCTCCTCATGCTCTCTCAGGGAGAGCATGTCCCAAATTCCAAGCTGCTGTTTTGGAGGCATGTTAAAAAAAATAATGCACTTTTTGACTTCACTAATAAATATGGCAGTGCCATGTTGGTATTTTTTTCCATAACTTGAGTTGATTTATTTTGGAAAACCTTGTTACATTGTTTAATGCATCCAGTGGGGCATCACAACAAAATTAGGCATAATAATGTGTTAATTCCACGACTGTATATATCGGTATCGGTTGATATCGGAATCGGTAATTAAGAGTTGGACAATATCGGATATTGGCAAAAAAGCCATTATCGGACATCTCTAATCTACATAAATAACATACTGTAATTTGATTTCGATAAAATTTTCTAATCTTGATAGATTGAAAATTAACAGCAAGTTGACTGAGGAACATTGTCTCATAATTTATTCAGAAAGTATAAATAACGACAAATAAAGATATAATACCATTAACCGCAACATATAAGTGTAAAAAACCCACAACAACATTATATTTTGTACAATCTCAGAATGTGCTTGTTCTATTTGTAAACAAAGAAAACAATCTGAAGTTGTCTTTGTTTTTACGTTATCGTTATCGATTTTTCTCCATGTGGCCCCCGATCCGAAATGAGTTTGACACCTCTGATTTAAATAGAAAACAAACTACCCTCTGTGAGTTAGTGTGATCTGATGTTGTCTGTGATGACATCATCAACCTCACAAAAACCAGGAACTACTTGGCGGCTCCGCCCCAAACATTTCTGAACATGAGCTTCCACCACATGTAAGTATCTTGCAACAGTTAAATTCATACATGTATCTGATACAAATTGAAACTAGTACTCTTTAGCTAGGAAACCAATAACATAATGACGTGAATTAGACCTGTTGAGACGAGTAATGAGTACCAAGTTAATCCACTCTGTCACAGTGTGAATGGTCAACAATCAATGTTATTGGCAGAAATACAGGGCCCTGAAATCAATAGAGGCCCCCAAAATCAAATGTTGCTTCCGGGGCAAGGATGGGAAGTTGACGTGTTGTTCTGTGGTGAGAGTTGGCGCCAGCGTTGCCAGGAAAGGAGAGCGGGGGGTGTATATTGTAGCGTCCCGGAAGAGTTAGTGCTGCAAGGGGTTCTGGGTATTTGTTCTGTTGTGTTTATGTTGTGTTACGGTGCGGATGTTCTCCCGAAATGTGTTTGTCATTCTTGTTTGGTGTCGGTTCACAGTGTGGCGCATATTTGTAACAGTGTTAAAGTTGTTTATACGGTCACCCTCAGTGTGACCTGTATGGCTGTTGAACAAGTATGTCTTGCATTCACTTGTGTGTGTGAAAAGCCGTAGATATTATGTGACTGGGCCGGCACGCAAAGGCAGTGCCTGTAAGGTTTATTGTACTTCTCCCTACGTCCGTGTACACAGCGGCGTTTTAAAAAGTCATAAATTTTACTTTTTGAAACCGATACCGATAATTGTGAAACCGATACCGATAATTTCCGATATTACATTTTAAAGCATTTATCGGCCGATATTATCGGCAGTCCGATATTATCGGACATCTCTAGTATATACTGTAAATATTAATGGAAATATAAGTGTTCATATACAGTATATTACTGGTACAGATGTTAACCAACATGCAGCACTCAAATTTTATTGCGGCATTTGCCGCGACCGCCCTCATCATTTGCCGTAATGCCCAAAAAATGTACCAACATTTGCGGCAAGAACATGCCGTGACCGCCCTTGACTTTTTACTTGTTAATGGACAAGGGATGTAACAGTAAACGGTATAATGATAATTTGCGATAATTCCCGACGGTTAGTAATACCGTTTAATTTTTTGATGACCGAAAAACCGTCATTTATTAATGCATTTTTGGCAATACGAAGTCAGGCGCATGCGCACTAGCGTCGTTTGTGTTGATAATCATGGCGGACCAAGGACACCGACTTTGCTGAGGAGATTTCCCCTCGGAGTAAACGGAGCCAAGCGCTTAGTTTAACGTAATTTTCCCTCGTTTCCCGCCGTGCGTTTAAGAGAGCACTGCTGTGTTTAGATGGAGACAGGTGTGGACAATATTGAAGACAGACGCACTTGTCCCCACACTTAAAGTATACAGCGAAGGAGAAAACTATTTGATGTTTTGCAGCAGGCAATGTGTCATGAAAGTTGTCACAACTTGTTTATAAAATCTTTACTTTGTTTACTGGGATGTTCACTCCTTTTTTTTAACTGCAAACTGTATCAGTGTTCAAATAACATCAGTACGAGCTATAATGTTTTGTCATCTCATCGAATTGAACGTAGGCGGTGAAGATTGTTTATTCGATGTGTGAGGTATCACTCCGGGGTTTTTTATTTGTTGGCCAAACTGTTGTACTGAAACACTAGGGAGGCGTTGGAGAAGAACAAAGCTTGTTTATTAGACTTCATCTTCATTAGCCAAACTGCTTTGTGTTTTATTTTGGTATCAAAAAGTAAACACCAGGTTTTGTTTACATTAATTGTTTTTTTTCATTCATGTGACATCATTTTGTTAATGCGTTATTGTGTATAGTTAATTCCTATATGACATATTTCTGCTCAAACTCATAAGGGATCTGTCCTGATACATCATCTCCATCCATCCATCCATAGAAAAGTAGAAAAGTACATAACTTTTAAGTACATAACTTGAAAAAAACTAAAACTAAAAGCTCTCTATATCAAAATGTAAAAATAGAGATACAGGCATCATGTAATGACAAAAAGCTGACAAGTTGATGTTATTAAAGAATTTAAAAAAAACAATATTTGTCTATAAATATATGGATAACGTTTAACCATAGTCCTTTTATTAGACATTACAAATGACATGATGGTATTCCATTCATGATTTCAATATTGATAACAGTAATCTTAATTATTACTTTGGCCATAATTGGCAGCCCTAGATCTCATACGTGAACACTATATATATGTATATATATATATATATATATATATATATATATATATATATATATATATATATATATATATATATATATATATATAATATATATATATATATATATATATATATAATATATATATATATATATATATATATATATATATATATATATATAATATATATATATATATATATATAATTGGCAGCCCTAGATCTCATACGTGAACACTATATATATATATGTATATATATATATATATATACATATGTATGTATGTATATATATATATATATATATATATGTATATATATATATATATATATATATATGTGTATATATATACATATGTATATATATATGTATACATATGTATATATATATATATATATATATATATATATATATATATATATATATATATATATATATATATATATATATATATATATATATATATATATATATATACATATGTATATATATATATATATGTATATATATATACTGTTTATCTCCTGCCTCGAAAGAAAATAATGTTTGCCTTTGTGCCCTTCTAACTTGCCTTGGTGCCCTAAAATATGAGCCCTCCTTTAAGGCAACACTTGCCTTGACCTTAAAAAGTAAAAAATTGAGGCCTGAACATGTATTAGCGTACATGGATATTACATAATTGTTGGTCCATGTAATTACTGTTTATATATTTGTACAGTTATTTTTGCTGTCTACAAGGTGTATTTGTGATATGTCATGTAAAGGAAATGTACAACATTTTCACATGTCTAGGGAGCTCAAGATCAAAGCCTGATGTCTCACGGTTTTATGATACATTTTGTATTTGGACTTTGTTAATAGGGTTAGGCGAAATAAGCATTTAACTTCAGCCTAAACCCTTTTGGTCTCTAGAATTGTCAATTTATGGATGTACTTTTTTATTTATTTTGTTGACCACTAATTAAGAGGTAATAAAAACTAAATTGAAATTGAAATGGAGTGGTGTTTTTTGTGACACTAGTGGTCACAGTATTTCATGAAGTTAAACTCATGAGGCAGTACGTTGAATGATGCGGACACGTTTGTTATTGGATACTAGATACACTTCTGCCTTGGAGACTTTGTGTGTGGAAGTAACATGTAACTATAACTATTTGATACTTGTTTATATTGACACATGTGCTGTTCTACACTGCAATATTGTTTGATTGCCATTCCATATGTCTAGTTTGTGTGCTGGTGTGTGCTTAGCTGTTGTGTAGCTGCCAGCTCCTAGTAGCCTACGTTTACCTTTTGTAAATGACTTGACTAAAATACAAGAAAAGCCCAACCTTGTGCATTTATTGCAGGACATTAAGATGTTTACTGGCTGTCCAGCTTTGCACAAGTAAACACCAAACTTCCTGTCTAGGAATCGTGGTCGTGCCGCTGCGTGGTTTGTAGTCGTGGTGCAGACTCGTATCACATCCATCTTTGGCCGAGCTCTCCACTTTCTTCTTCTGCGCGCTTATTCTCTCTCTTCCTCCCACACAGCTTTCAGGCAGGCCCTGTATGACACCTGAAAGCCCCCTCAGCTTTAAATGCACCTGCTTCCGAAGTTACGCAAGAGTTTGGCAAACCGCGAAATAGGACGGGAGATGCGTTCTCCATCGCTTTTTGTCAAGCAATTAAAAGCCACCCTCACATATCTGCAGCATGCCCTTACCAAATGAGTCATGTGCCAGCCCTGGTTACCTAGAAACACTACTCTTACTGTAAGCTTGTGTTCATGCCGTGTTCTTCACGACTATCTCACCATGGAGGTCACCTCAGGCCTTGAATGATCAAATGGCATTCATGTTTTTCTTAGAGTAGCATCTATTTTCTATACCACTTATCCATATCACTTTTGTTTTAGAAGAAGAATTTGTTCGTGCAAGTCAGGCCTATTCAACTGGCAGCCCGCAGGCCACATCCGGGCGCCAAAGCTTTCCATTTGGCCCGCCGAACATCACCCAAATAGGCTTGATGAAACCATTAAAACTAGGGTTGATCATGTATGCGTACTCCCGCCACACCACAGGGTGCAACAGTGAGGCATACGTGTCATAGTGAAGCCATAGTGGAGTGAGTAGAAGAAGACTACCGTATTTTTCGGACTATAAGGCGCACTTAAAAGCCTTTCATTTTCTCAAACCTGGACAGTGCGCCTTTTAACCCGGTGCACCTAATGTACGGAATCATTCTGGTTGTGCTTACCAACCTCGAAGCTGTTTGATTTGGTACATGGTGTAATGATAAGTGTGATCAGTGGATGGTAGTCACACATAAGAGATACATGTAGACTGCAGGATGACGCTTATAAACAACACCACAACTTTAAATTTTCCATTGAAAATATAGAATATTACACACGGCGCTCAAAAATGTGTCAGAATGTTTTAGTACAACTTTGATAAGCTATGGAGCCGCACCGCTTGATGGATTGTCAACATACGAGTATTATTATGGTGTGTGTATAAGGAGAGCAAAATGGCACCTATTAGCAGACATATTATCTGCCGTTTTGTTTCGCAATATTATGCAAAACCTACTTTTCCTACCTCCTGGTACCTGCTGATGTGTATTTGGGATCTGCATAAGTCCTGAAAATGTGCGCTCGTCCACCATTGTAGTCCGTGACGACACCGTAGTCAACAAGCGTCTTATTTTCCTGTACCTTCTTGTTATGGGACATTCATCCTTCTCTGTTGCCATTTCTAATATAAAGTAGTGTCAAGTTCTAACTTGTATCTCTCTATGGAAACAATAAAAGCTACCAGTGTAGTGGGTTTTGATAATTCACCCACAGAACTTTAGTTATTAGAGCAGGGGTGCTCATTACGTCGATCGCAATCAACCGGTCGATCGCGGAGGGTGTGTCAGTCGTTCGCCAGCCAGGCATTAAAAAAATAGTCCTAAAAATGAGCGATCATAAATCTTCACTATGACATCACTTTCGTCACTTGATTGACATTCACGGCACCTCGAGGGTCTTCTGAAATGACGCTGGCTGCTGCCAGCTCATTATTAAGAAAAAACTACCGACAGGAAGGCGAGAAACACTTTTTATTTCAACAGACTCTGGCGCCGTACCTGTCGTCAGAACTCCAAAGACCGTCTGCACAGTTCCTGCCTTCACAATAAAAGCTCTGCTTCATCCTGCCTGCACTAACAAAATAAGAGTCTCAGAAAGCTGGCGTGCACAAGCTAGCAAGCTACGGAGTTTGCCGCCAATGTATTTCTTGTAAAGTGTATACAAAGGAGTATGGAAGCTGGACAAATAAGATGCCAAAAACCAACCACTTTCATGTGGTATTGGACAGAAAGGAGGACTTTTTTTCTCCTCCTTTTGAAAATGCGGATGTTATCAGCACCACTGTCTGATTCCAATCAATGCAAGTCATCAGAATCAGGTAATACACCAACTTATATTCTTGTCTTCATGAAAGAAGAGAATCTATATGTGTTAAACATGCTTGTATTACCATTAAACACCTTTAACTTGTTAACAATATTAACTATATGTGTTAAACATGCTTGTATTATCTTTAAACACCTTTAACTTGTTAATAATATTAACTATATGTGTTAAACATGCTTGTATTATCATTAAACACCTTTAACATGTTAACAATATTAAGTATATGTGTTAAACATGCTTGCATTATCTTTAAACACCTTTAACATGTTAACAATATAAACTATATGTATTAAACATTCTTGTATTATCATTAAACACCTTTAATTTATTAACAATATTAACTATATGTGTTAAACATGCTTGCATTATCATTAAACACCTTTAACTTGTTAACAAAAACATATATTTCATAAATAAGTAAATATAAATTATATATATGAATGAGGTAGATCCCCACGACTTGATCAATTGAAAAGTAGCTCGCCTGCAGAAAAAGTGTGAGCACCCCTGTATTAGAGAGTTCCGGTGAGACGTTTTTTTCACGGGACACATTTCCTGTGGTATTGTTGCACTAGTGAGCCACGGATGAGGAGATGCTGCGCCGTTATTGATTGAAGTAAAGTCTGAATGTCATTAAAACAGTTAGCTCCATCTTTTGACACTTCTTCCACTCCCGTCCTTGCACGCTACACCGCTACAACAAAGATGACGGGGAGAAGACGCTGCCGAAGGTGAGCCACGTAAATAAGACCGCCCACAAAACGGCGCATCCGGAAGCGACTGTCAGAAAGCGGCTTGAAGATGATCTGTAAAACATAATCTATGCAACATTTTGACCAAAGAACCACCATTACATGTTATGTAGACCACACTGAAGTGTTTTACATTTAGAAAAGATTCCTAATATGACCCCTTTAATGCACCTTATATTCTGGTGGGCCTTTTGTATGAAAATAGACCTGAAAGACCCGCTCATCAGCAGTGCGCCTTTTTCTCCGGTGCGCCATATGGCCTGGAAAATACGGTACTTATTCAACCTTGGAAAATAAATTGCAAAAATCTAACTTTTAACAATGACTGGACAACAAAGTATGAATGTTCTACCCCGAGCAAGTGCTCGAGTCATTGTTTTCTGGCGAACCCTTGAAGCGGCGGACACATTGATCCAGACAAGGAGCAACAATGGTAGAAATTCCACCGTGTAAGCTTTATCACGAAACGTGGTTAAGCATACCAAAGACTATAAAAATGGGACCCATTACCTCCCTGCTTGGCACTCAGCATCAAGGGTTGGAATTGGGGGTTAAATCACCAAAAATTATTCCCGGGCGTGGCGCCGCTGCTGCCCACTGCTCCCCTCACCTCCTAGGGGGTGAACAAGGGGATGGGTCAAATGTAGAGGACAAATTTCACCACACCTAGTGTGTGTGTGACAATCATTGGTACTTTAACTTAACTTAACTTAATATTTGTAAGTAGATATTGTGCATTAAAAAATATTTTGCTTGTTTTCATATTGAAATTGCTTTTGTATTAGTGGTTGTTGTTTTTTGTCTGAGAGTAACTCCACCAAGCAAACCTTGTTTAATACATGCAGCGCTAAATTTGACCAGTAGAGGGCGACACGTGACACCTTGGGTTTAACTGTGAGTCACATATGCAATATTCATATGCATATATGCAATGTTTAGTGTGTGAATGTTGTGTAATTTCTACATGTGTTAACATTTGTAGTTTATTGTGTGAATATTATAACACTAAACATATTCTATTTATGTAAAATACCAATGGACATTATTTATGTAAAATTACACCATGGACATTGTAAAATATTTCATAAGTTCAATAAACTCAGGGTTATCCTCAAAGGAGTATTCCACAAGGTAAGGAGTCCAAACAAATGGTATAGAAAAATGGCTAACAAAAAGTGTAGCTCGTGGCAAGTAGAACTGTCCATAAACAGGCAAAAAGATACGAAAATGGTAAAAGAGACGCAGCAAGGACGGCAACAGGAGGCAAACAACGAGAACACCGTTGAGCATATGCATCTGCAGTCCCCTCCAAGGTTTCTCATTGTCATCCCATTGGGTTGAGTTTGTTCTTGCCCTGATGTCGTTGTGACTTGTGCAGCCCTTTGAGACACTCGTGATTTAGGGCTATATAAGTAAACATTGATTGATTGATTGATTGATTGAAGAAAGAATAACGAGAGCCTCGGAGGAAGAGTAGAGATCCTGTAGTCCTTGCCATGTGCTTTGACCTACCTGCACTGACTACAGCTGGCATACAGTAACCAGGCCTAATTGCAGATCTGAAACAGGTGTGCCTCCTGGTACCGCCCTTCGCCAGACTCCCTGGGCAGATCAGAAAGACAAAGCAATTGCAGGATAATCCCAATACCAAAATACAAGAATAGAATAAGCGTACCATAATCAGAAACCACAACAAATACACCTCAATTTTAACAGTTTGTCCATCTTAAACATTCATTCATGTTCCAACACATTTCCCCCCGCACGTTAAAGGCCTACTGAAACCCACTACTACCGACCACGCAGTCTGATAGTTTATATATCAATGATGAAATCATTGATACCGGCCAATACGGCCGGGTTAGATTAGTGAAGTGCAATTTTAAATTTCCCGCGAAATATTCTGGTGAGAACGTCTCAGTATGATGACGTTTGCGCGTGACGTCACGGATTGTGCGGACATAATGGGACACCATTGTGGCCAGCTATTAAGTCGTCTGTTTTCATCGCAAAATTCCACAGTATTCTGGACATGCCGACGGACTTCCTGTACCCGCAGAAAACTCCCACAACATGAGTAGAACATGCAAAGTTGACAGAGATTTAAATCTAGATCTCCTGGCTGTGAGGCAGACATCTCTCCACCACGCTATCTGCTGCATGTTTGAAGATGCAAAAGTATAAATTGCCTCTGCAGGTTTTTCCTGACTCGGATCAGCGTGGTTGAGATTAGGAAGAAAACTCCATGAAGACACGATATTCGCTCGTGTCGGTCACCCCGCTGTGAGAGAGCTGTATTTTTCCGTGAGAAGAGATAAGAAAGGATTGCAAGGGCTATTGTGTGGAGGAGGGAGGTTAAACGCTGCATGTACATGTAGCGCTAAAATGAGGACATAGAAGACTTTCCAACCTGCTGTCAGGATTTGAATGTGGTCCTGAAATCAGAGGCATTGTTATTCCTTGTGATTGGATGCATAGGTCTGTGTATGTATGTATTTTTGTACAGTGTGTGTGTGTGTGTGTGTGTGTGTGTGTGTGTGTGTGTGTGTGTGTGTGTGTGTGTGTGTGTGTGTGTGTGTGTGTGTGTGTGTGTGTGTGTGTGTGTGTGTGTGTGTGTGTGTGTGTGTGTGCGCGCGCATGCGGTTTTCCTGAGATTGCAGGATACCCGTGGGGGTGGGGGCGTGGTCACCAATTGCAAGTTGCTATGATGGTATGATTTTTTTTTTTTTTTTAAACGCTCAAATTTTTTAAAAACAGATCTGTTATTAATCAGCTTTAGCATGTGTTTTTATATAGTTTTGCCATATTTTCAATTGTTGCTGATTATTGTACAACATACTTTGTTGGGAATTTTTTTGCAAGGGACTTGTCCAGGGTGTACACCGCCTTCCGCCCGATTGTAGCTGAGATAGGCTCCAGCACCCCCGCAACCCCGAAAGGGACAAGCGGTAGAAGATGGATGGATGGATGGACTTTTTAAAATGTTTTTATTAATAACGACTAGCAACAAATCTAGCATCTTAGACTTAGACAAACGTTATTGATCTATAAGGGAAATTGTTTCAAAATACTTTTAACACTACAAAATACTACACATTTTCTGGTGTTATTATAGAATGCACTTGTGTTTAGAGACTCTGCTTCTGTCCCTCCATGTCCCCGGACAAAAAGTGAGCTGCAGCGAATATGTCGTCACACAGCTGGACTTTCTCTCCTTTAAAGCCACCCCAGTCCTGTTAATATTTGCACAAATTTGTAGATTGCTGTCCACGGGTATATCAGGGCTACAATCAAGTTACGTCCACATCACAGACATGCTGACAACGCTCCAAACAGTGGTGTGTGTCTTGTTTACATCTGGTTTCAGCTGTTTTCGGTGCTGAAAGTCTTTTTCCGGTGGCTACTTTTCGGTGCATCACTTGTCAATAGTGTGAAAATTATAGGCTATATATATCCATTCATACTGTAACGTCCAGCTGGTGGTAATGTTTAATGTTCACGTGGTTTTGATTTAATCAAACACACCGTCCGTCCGTGCCTGAAAGCGGATGGGCGGAGTATGATGAATTGTTGCTGTGTGTCCGGTGCAGCACGGAGACGAAAGTATTTGCATGGGAGGTAAAACCTGTTGGAATTGGGCCGGTTGTTATCATACGTTTGGCAATAAAAGTTAAAAAATGCATCAGACTTTGTGCTTATATTGAGGCTACAATACATGATATTACTCTAATTTGATTTCACACAAAAAAAAACAGAGGCCCCACAGTTGTACGAGAAGACCGCCCCCTTCCTCAAGCCACAAGCAAGTCTGCTGTAGCAGGACCGCCCAGCACGAGACCACGGGAACCACCAGCCCCACTCCTGCAGGGACCCCAACCATGGAAAGAGATCACAGACACGGAGACGCACACAGCCACTACCCCAGCAGGCATACCCAATGTAAACTAGCATCGAGCGAGCTAGCACATTTGAAAAGTGAAGCCTTGATTTTGAGCGCTTTCTATCAGGCATGCTTGTTTTGTTGACATGGAAAATGACATTACTTAGAGCAGGGGTGTCCAAACTTTTTCCACTGAGGGCTGCACACTGAAAAATCAAAGCAAGCGCGGGGCCATTTTGATGTTTTTTATTTTAAAAACCAATACAATATACTCTACCATTCAAAAGTTTGGGGTCACATTGAAATGTCCTTATTTTTGAAGGAAAAGCACTGTACTTTTCAATAAAGATAACTTTAAACTAGTCTTAACTTTAAAGAAATACACTCTATGCATTGCTAATGTGGTAAATGACTATTCTAGCCGCAAATGTCTGGTTTTTGGTGCAATATCTACATAGGTGTATAGAGGCCCATTTCCAGCAACTATCACTCCAGTGTTCTAATGGTACAATGTGTTTGCTCATTGGCTCATAAGGCTAATTAATGATTAGAAAACCCTTGTGCAATCATGTTCACACATCTGAAAACAGTTTAGCTCGTAACAGAAGCTACAAAACTGACCTTCCTTTGAGCAGATTGAGTTTCTGGAGCATCACATTTGTGGGGTCAATTAAACACTCAAAATGGCCAGAAAAAGAGAACTTTCATCTGAAACTCGACGGTCTATTCTTGTTCTTAGAAATGAAGGCTATTCCACAAAATTGTTTGGGTGACCCCAAACTTTTGAACAGTAGTGTATGTATAAAAAAGATACATTTAGGCCTCCACTCAGACTTGATCCCGGGGACCCCAAAAGGTTTTGGTCAAAAAAAATATTACAAATGTGTCATTATTTAGTATTATTATTATTATTATTATTATTATTTAAGGTTTAAATCTCTAGATCAACATTAGGTCTATCTGTCAATAAAACGCTTTTAAAGATTTAAGTTGTATGCCATTTTTGTCAAGGAAAACCGTGTTTTTTTATGGAAAAAAACACAAAATATGCAATAATTTCCCCCAATGAAATTTTAAATTGGAATATTTGAGATTATATACTAATTGGAGTCTTAAAAAGGTCAATAACTCATAACAACATTGATTTTAATTCATTATTTTTTTGAGCAATGACACTTAAAAAAAAAAAAAAAGTCCCACTAAAATTATTGGGGATCCAAAAGGGTACTGCTCAGTGAACTTTTACCACAATATTCTCAAAATCAACTCCAGATCTATCCGTCAATTATAAGTTTTATTGTTGTTTATGTTTTTTGTTTGTTCGTTTTAGGCCATTCTTTAAAAAACTTTGTTTTTTAAATGGCAACCAAAAAATATGCAACATTTCCCCCCAAAATATCTCAAAGTGGAATATTTAATGTGAAGTAAATGGAGCCTTGAATAGGTCAATAATTCATAATGACATTGATTTTGATTCATTATTATTTTTTAAAGAAAGAAACAGCCTGCATGGCAGCTTTGTGTTATTAGAGTAAATAATGCAACATTTTCTTGTTACATTTCACCTGTTTGCCCTTTTATACCACTTTTTATGTTTTTGGTTTTTTTTTTCATCGTATTTTTAGAATGTGCCGT
Organism: Entelurus aequoreus; assembly: GCF_033978785.1. NCBI lineage: Eukaryota > Metazoa > Chordata > Actinopteri > Syngnathiformes > Syngnathidae > Entelurus > Entelurus aequoreus. The sequence continues at coordinate 40,680,401 of NC_084745.1, forward strand.
GGGGTCGTTAAAAAATTACCTGCGGGCCGCAAATGGCCCGCAAATAGCCGCACTTTGGACACCCCTGACTTAGAGGGAGTCCACTACGAATGCGTATGTTTGCCTGCCCGCCAAGGGTTTGAGTCCGTAACCGGTCACATGCAACAAAAATATCGAAATATGTGTGATTACACATGAATTGGTACCTAGTACCTACAAAATAAAAGTACCAAATTTGGTGCCCATTTCTAATGTTGATACAAGCGTTGTGTAGCTGTTACCATAGCAACACAGACAGAACCCAGCTGCCTCTGTTTTGTATGGACTGCAGGTTTTGAAGTGTTGATAACATGACATGTTGTAATATGCAATGACAGATGTGTTGAAATAAGCGCAGTAAATTGAAATATTCGCCCCGTGTGTACTAGTACTGTACTTTGTACTAGTACTGTACGTCCGGGCTGCGTGCGGTTCCACACATCTGCCTCTTTGATTCTATGGCCTGATTCCATGCTTTGCATTAATGCATGATGATGGCGTCCTCCGCTCTCGTTTATAGCAGCCGTCATCGAGTCCCATCAATACTGCAAACGGTGCAGGACGACTGCCAACACGATCTCATGTGTTTGCTTGATGTTGACAGAAACTGGATCTACTGTAACAAAGTGGGCCAAAATGCATTGTGGGGTGTCAGCATAGCCAGTACTGTACATATTGAATCCTTCCCATTGGTTCTTATTGGACTGCATTTGAAGTCTTCTTACAACTGCTTTTCACTCGCTTCCATACTGCAGTATTACATTCTCACTTGGAGAGAGAAGAGATTATAACCTTAACATTCTGTAGATTAACTTAATTGCACGTGTGTGTGTGTGTGTGTGTGTGTGTGTGTGTGTGTGTGTGTGTGTGTGTGTGTGTGTGTGTGTGTGCGTGTGTGTGTGTGTGTGTGTGTGTGTGTGTGTGTGTGTGTGTGTGTGCGCGTGTGTGTGTGTGTGTGTGTGTGTGTCTGCAATACACACAATGAACATATGTCATTGCTCTTGAATATTTCTAGCCTTACTATGGCTGTCGCTCAAATGCAAAACCTAATATAAAGTGTTGTTTTGATGCCGATAGAGCTTTTAATACTATTGTCATATTGCGATAATTAGAGATGTCCGATATTATCGGCCGATAAATGCTTTAAAATGTAATATCGGAAATTATCAGTATGTTTTTTTTTATTATCGGTATCGTTTTTTTTGTGGTTTTTTAATTAAATTAACATAAAAAACACAAAGTACACCTACAATTAGTGCACCAACCCAAAAAACCTCCCTCCCCCATTTACACTCATTCACACAAAAGGGTTGTTTCTTTCTGTTATTAATATTTATGGTTCCTACATTACATATCAATATATATCAATACAGTCTGCAAGGGATACAGTCCGTAAGCACACATGATTGTGCGTGCTGCTGGTCCACTAATAGTACTAACCTTTAACAGTTAATTTTACTCATTTTCATTCATTACTAGTTTCTATGTAACTGTTTTTATATTGTTTTACATTCTTTTTTATTCAAGAAAATGTTTTTAATTTATTTATCTTATTTTATTTATTTATTTATTTTTAAAAAAGACCTTATCTTCACCAGACCTGGTGTTCCAAATTAGGCATAATAATGTGTTAATTCCACGATATCTGTTGATATCGGTATCGGTTGATATCGGTATCGGTAATTAAGAGTTGGATAATGTTCGAACTGGAACACTGTTATTTTTTCGCAAATAGTAGCTCATTTGGAATTTGATGTCTGCAACATGTTTCAAAAAAGCTGGCACAGGTAGCAAGAAAGACTGAGCAAGTTGAGGAATGCTCATCAAACACTTATTTGGAACATCCCACAGGTGAACAGGCTAATTGGGAACAGGTGGGTGCCATGATTGGGTATAAAAGGAGCTTCCATGAAATGCTCAGTCATTCACAAACAAGGATGGGGCGAGGGTCACCACTTTGTCAACAAATGCGTGAGTAAATTGTTGAACAGTTTAAGAACAACATTTCTCAACGAGCTATTGCTAGGAATTTAGGGATTTCACCATCTACCGTCCGTAATATCATCAAAAGGTTCAGAGAATCTGGAGAAATCACTGCACGTAAGCAGCAATGCTGAAAACCAACATTGAATGCTCGTGACCTTCGATCGTTTAGACGGTATTGCATCAAAAAGCAACATCAGTGTGTAAAGGATATCACCACATGGGTTCAGGAGCACTTCAGAAAACCACTGTCAGTAACTACAGTTTGTCGCTACATCTGTAAGTGCAAGTTAAAACCGTACTATTCAAAGCGGAACCCATTTATCAACAACACCCGAAAACGCCGCCGGCTTCGTTGGGCCCGAGCTCTTCTAAGATGGACTGATACTAAGTGTAAAAGTGTTCTGTGGTAAGACGAGTCCACATTTCAAATTGTTTTTGGAAACTGTGGATGTCGTGTCCTCGAGAACAAAGAGGAAAATAACCATCCGGATTGGTATTGGCACAAAGTTGAAAAGCCAGCGTCTGTGATGGTATGGGGGTGCATTAGTGCCCAAGGCATGGGTAACTTACACATCTGTGAAGGCACCATTAATGCTGAAAGGTACATACAGGTTTTGGAGCAACATATGTTGCCATCCAAGCAATGTTATCATGGACGCCCCTGCTTATTTCAGCAAGACAATGCTATGCTACGTGTTACAACAACGTGGCTTCATAGCAAAAGAGTTGAAAAGGATTTGCAAATCATTGTATTCTGTTGTTATTTACGAATTACACAACGTGCCAACTTCACTGGTTTTGGGTTTTGTAAATCAGTAATCCTCGCCTCCAAGGTGGCAAATAAATTACGTTTCTTACAAGTATCACTATCATTGGAGGACGAGGAATAGCTAAACATGCCACACTACACACCGTAGGAGGATACAAGAAGCCATGCTAACCGCTAAACTATAGCTCTTGAATGTAAACTGGGGTGCATGAGCGCATCAAAAGGTTCAGTATTAGTTTATGTCATTTTGTTACAGTTTACAAACTGAGGAAATAAGTAATTGGACAGATTAAGACTTAAAGGGCAAAAACCAAAGGATTCAAAATACATACAAATATTACACAAAAATGAATTAGGAATTAGACGATTTATCCAGAATTTTTTTGTTTCTGAATGTACAAATATGTCGACAGTGGGGATGTACAGATAAATGGTAATAATGATAACCGCTTTAAAACTTCTGATGGTTATTATTACTGTTTTAAAATAAAATGATCGGAAAACCGTGTTTAATAACTGCACTTTGATAAACTCAAAGATTGACAATCGCCAGCTCGCTAGCTTACAGTAAATGCTATCGTGAAAACAAGACACATTAACGTATTTCCCCATAAGAAACGACATATCCCAATCTAAACTTGTATAAAAAGCTGTTCAGTTGTGAACATTAAAACCTACAAGCCGTGCTCTCTTAGTATACTCAGAGGAATACGAGACAAAGGTGTTTTTTACGGTGCTTTCAAGGACCGCTGAACAGAGTTGGACGCCAAAACGCCCACCAGAAATAGTAAATAATAATATATTAGAGCTGTCCGATAATGGCTTTTTTGCCGATATCCGATATTCCGATATTGTCCAACTCTTAATTACCGATACCAATGTTGATGATGTTGTGATGCCCCGCTGGATGCATTAAACAATGTAACAAGGTTTTCCAAAATAAATCAACTCAAGTTATGGGGAAAAAAATGCCAACATGGCACTGCCATATTTATTATTGAAGTCACAAAGGGCATTATTTTTTTTAACATGCCTCAAAACAGCAGCTTGGAATTTGGGACATGCTCTCCCCGAGAGAGCATGAGGAGGTTGAGTTGGGGGGGGCGGGTTTGGGGGTAGCGGGGTGTGTATATTGTAGCGTCCCGGAAGAGTTATTGCTCCAAGGGGTTCTGGGTATTTGTTCTGTTGTGTTTATGTTGTGTTACGGTGCGGATGTTCTCCCCAAATGTGTTTGTCATTCTTGTTTGGTGTGGGTTCACAGTGTGGCGCATATTTGTAACAGTGTTAAAGTTGTTTGTACGGCCACCCTCGGTGTGACCTGTACGGCTGTTGACCGAGTTTGCTGTGCATTCACTTGTGTGTGTGAAAAGCCGTAGATATTATGTGATTGGGCCGGCACGCAATATTGTTGTCTGGGTGGAAATCGGGAGAAATTCGGGAGAATGGTTGCCCCGGGTGATTTTCAGGAGGGGCATTGAAATTCGGGAGGCTCCCGGGAAAATCGGGAGGGTTGGCAAGTATGACTGGGAGACGCAACTGCTCTGTACTTCTCCCTACGTCTGTGTACCACCCCATACAGCGGCGTTTTAAAAAGTCATATATTTTACTTTTTGAAACCGATACCGATATTACATTTTAAAGCATTTATCGGCCGATAATAGATTTATATTTGTTATGCACTTTTCCATTTGAATAAAACTTATAAAGTGCTACAGTAGAAACTGATATTTAAAATAATAACAGCTAAGCTATTAAGACAAATAAAATATTGAGACTAAAACACTAGCATTGAAGCATAAGAAACATAAAACATGCAAAAAAGTGGGTGTCTGATTTTTCAGAAAATTACCTGGTCAAAAGAATTCAGTGTGTTTAGATAATGTTTAAACAAATCCAACAATACCACGATACTTATGATAACCATGATATTGTTGGTCACGATATGAAATTTTTACATCGTTACGTCCATCGTCTGCCGTTTGTGCGTAACTGTGCCAGTCTGCACGAACATTCCAAACATGCTAAATGTAGACGCACAAACAGCCCTCACCATTTTTTCTTGTCAAAAGGTCAAGCTTGGCAAAGGTCTGCACTCACATTTTTAATCATGCATGATTGCTAAAACAAAAAATGTACATAGCTAAAAAATAGTCCACACGTTTACATCGTATAGACTTAGCGGCACCTTGTTTTTTTTTAGAGCAAGTGTCCTTGATGTGAGAGTTCAAAGCAATTTTGGATGCACCTTTGAGATTACAGAATAACTGAAAAATGTGGTTGGGGAAGGAATTATGATTCTAATTAAAGGATTTTGATGAGTCACTTGATTAAGATAAGCATTGAAGTGCTTTTCCATTATAGGAAGAGAATATAGGTTTTGAGGTACAAGTAGAAGAGTACTTGATAATTCATGTTACAGACAAAATGCTAATGAAAAATTAACCATAATCACTAATATTGTATAAAATTTGAACAGCAACATTTCCACCACTTACGATCAGTGTTGGGACTAACGCGTTACTGTAATGCCGTTACTTTCGGCGGTAAATAGTAGTCTAACGCGTTGTTTTTTATATTCAGTAACTCAGTTACCGTTACTACATGATGCGTTACTGCGTTATTTTACGTTATTTTTTATGTAGTATCGGCTAGAAACTGAGAAGATCTGAGTGTTTTATTGGAGCGCTGCAGAAGAGGCGACCGGAAAAGAGGCGCGCGCTGTCTGTGTGTATGTGTGGGAGGGGGCGTGTCTGTGTTTACATCATGGCGGAGCCAGAAGTCGAGTTTCTTAACATGGAGATATTCTCACTACTTTTCTTTTGTCGACCACAAAGAAAAGAACATTTTAGTTAAATGTAAGTTGTGTCTTGGATCAAAGATCCTATCCTAGCAATTCAAATCTGCTGAAACAGCTACAAAAGCACGAAGCTAGTAAAGAGAGACACACTTCACCTCCTAAGCAACAGCGAGTGGATTTTAACGAGGCACTGCCAGCCAGGACAACATTGATAGAGCCATTGCAGCGTGTGTGCTAGAACAGTGGTCCCCACCCAACGGGCCGCGGCCCGGTACCGGTCCGCGGACCGATTGGTACCGGGCCGCACAAGAATTTTTTTAATTTTTTTTTTATTTTTATTTTTTATGAATTTAACATAAAAAACACAATATATACATTCTATATCAATATAGATCAATACAGCCTGCAGGGATACAGTCCGTAAGCACACATGATTGTATTTATTTATGTAAAAAAAAAAAAAAATTGTCCCACCGGTCCGTGGGACAAATTTTTCAGCTACAAAAAGGTTGGGGACCACTGTGCTAGAAGACATGCAGGCTATTTCTACAGTGGAGTCACCCGCTTTCAGGCAGCTAATTAGCATGATACCGGGCATCAAATGGCATCTGGACAGTGAGTACATAAAAATGGAAAGCGAGCTAAAGAAAACACTCCAAATTCTGCCTCTGCTCATCATTCAGCACTGAAGGTACACACACTCTGTCAATTCTCTTATATGCTGTTGCTCTTTCATTCTAGACTTCTAGAGTGTTTGATTATCACATCACTCTAAATGTATAGACTTTAAAGTTCACAAAAATAAAGAGGGATCCTAGTGGGCCAGGCCAATCTTTCCTTATCTCTAAACTAAAACTGGGGAAATGTGTAGAATGTTCTGGGCTTCAGACATGATTTTATTTCAGAATTCCTTGAGAGAAAAAAACTCCTGGTTAGGCTTTGTGTATGTAGTGTGTGCCTTCCTTGGTTTACAGCTATGTTGTTATTATGCTGTTTGTTACTTATGTATGTTATGTTGCAGCTATGTAAAATAGTTTTGTCAATTTGTTCTGGCCTGAAACAAATTGGCCCTTTGAAACATATCTTTGTCTTTGTGTGTTGTATGTAGACCACATTGCTTGGCAGAGTTCAGTGATGCAAATGCATGTCAAGTTGATCAACACATTGTATTATTCTCCAGTGCAATAACAGTACTGAAATGAAGGCTAAAAGGGCATTAAAGGGGGCCTTAAAAAAATATAAAAAATAATATATATATATATATATATATATATATATATATATATATATATATATATATATATATATATATATATATATATATATATATATTATTTTTTTAAGTAGTTACTTTTCACAGTAACACATTACTTTTTGGTGTAAGTAACTGATTTAGTAACTGAGTTACTTTTGAAATAAAGTAACTAGTAACTGTAACTAGTTACTGGTTTTCAGTAACTAACCCAACACTGCTTATGATGCCATTGATAAGCCTTTGGTGTGATTCTCAAACTGTGGTAGGTGTACCACAAATGGTACGTGAGATCCATGAATATTTGATTCATTATTTAAGTACAGTGTTTTATTTTCTTGTATTCAAACACAGTGTTACTGTGTGTAATGTTACAGGGGCCACTAATATTAAATATACCTAATAAATACATTTCTGCCTTTTTTTTAATGAATACTTAGGCCCACTGTATTTAAATGTTGGTCATTATGGTGGTACTTGGAGAGCCAAGTTTTTTCTAAGCTAGTACATGGTGAAAAAAGTACTACCTGAATCATACAGTCTATGATGCATTAGACCCTGGACTTTTGTGTTTCCATTCAGACAAAAGACAAGTGCAGACAAACTGTTGGTATTCATGCCTATGGACAATTTTGAGTGTCCAGTTAAATGTGGGGTCGGCAACCGCAATAGTGGCTCCCTGGAGCTTTTTCAAAAATGTATAAAAATGGAAAAAGATGTAGGGGAAAAAAATAAAATGTTGGTTTAATACGGTTTCTGTAGGAGGACAAGCACGACACAAACCTTCCTATTTGTTAGAAAGCCCACTGTTAAGTATGTTTGTGTTTATGCTTCACTGATGAGCGTATTTGGCGAACACATTTTTGTCCTACTAATTTCGGCGGTCCTTGAACTCACCGTAGTTGTGTGGACTGTGACGCAACAGTTTGTTTAACTTTCTCCAAAGCTGCCACAGAAAGACGTGTTCTATGCCACTCCTTTGTCTCATTTTGTCCACCAAACGTTTTATGCTGTGCGTGAAAGCACAAAGTTATTGACTTGTGTGGCGTGCTAATCAGGCATATTTGGTGACTGCATGACTGCGAGCTAATTGATGCTAACATGCTATTTAGGCTAAGTGTATGTACATATTGCATCATTATGCCTTGTTTGTAGGCATTTTTCAGCTCATTTAATTTTCTTTACTTATGTCCTGTGTGTATATAATTTATATTTGCATGTCTAATGACACAATATCTCTATGTAATGTTGGCTGCATTTCTGATACTTGTTTGTGCGCCTTGTTGTTCCAGACCACAGCAACAAAGATTATAATAAATCCATTAGAAGAAGACAGCCTGACGTTTTCTTTAACTTGGACACACACGTCTATACCTTTAGCCACTCTAGCAATCATGCTAGCTTTGTGTTTGCTTATTTTGCACGTTGTGCATTTTGTTGACGCTATAGGCTGATATGCTAATGTTGAAATCGATAATGTAAACATTTTAGCACGCTATCTTTTTGTGGATGTATGCATCTCAGAGTCAAATATGTTGTCACTTGACGCATACTAACATTAGCATGCTAGTTTTTCCGACTAATTTTGCAGTTATGCACCATAGAGTCAATTATGTTATTTCATGCATGCTAACTGTTCACATGTTAATGTTATCATGCTAGCTTTTTTTGCTCATTTTGCAGGCATACAACTAAGAGTCGTGTGTATTTGTTCAACTATCTGGCGAGCGTACTATAACTTTCAGTATCTCAGTTAGACATTTCAGCATACACATGCTATTGTTGTTGTGGCTTGTGCAGCCCTTTAAGACATTCGTGATTAAGGGCTATATAGGTAAACTTTGATTGACTGATTGATATTTCTTCCGAAAGTTCTTTTTTCTCATGTTCATTAAAACCAATGTTATCCTTCAAGTTGGTTGCGACAGTCGGATCGACCATGCAACCAACGTTTCCACGTCACGTTTTTTTTTCACTTTTTTTTCTTTCTTTGACGCACTGCCATCAGAACAGTGCCTTTGTCCTTCCTTAGTGTAGGGATGTGTGACTATTTCTTCTTCCGTCATACAAAGTTGAAACCAGGATATGTCATAAAATGAAGACCGCCTGTAAAGAGTTCTAATACATCCCCTTTGTAATTGCTTTCACTTCCGCCAAATATACGTTAGGAGCACAAAGTGTGTTGTGTTTGTGCGCTTTCTGTAAATTGGCTCGATTCCCCTGCAGCTGCAACAAGGCCCACAAATAGACCCTAAGCCAACACACATGATTTCATATTGAATTATTAAGTTGTTATCAAACAGATAAGCTCAATGGCTCTCAAAGTGCGGTTCACAGGCAGGTCTGTTTACAATAGAAATTATATTTGAAGGCCTCTAAAAAATGTATGTGCTTCTTGCTGGGATGATATTTTTCTAATACCGAGTACGGGCCTGAATGAGCACTGATGTTTGACTCTGTATGAATTATTGACCAGTTGCTATTTCTGAAATATTGACCATGTTTGCAGAGGCTTTCCAGGCGAAAAGAACATGTTTGCTGTTCAAAAGAAAATATCATGAAAGTGACTACACTAAGGAAGATGGACAGTTTAGTAGCAAACTTTTTTACTGTTTTTTTCTAAAGATTCTTATATAATGGTACTTTTCACATTCCCGGTACCTGGGAGTACTCAGCAGTACCAATTGTCATTAGTTTTCTGTGAGTTCATGTGGTAATAAATGTTAATTTCTTTAAAAATGTAATTTAATTTCTGAATTGATTGATTGATTGAGAAGTTTATTGATATCTTAAATAATTGAATCCATGTAATGCTTTAAAAAGCCTAATGGATGGCACAAAAAGCCAAAAGGCTTGTTTCCATTGTGGTCCATTAAATATTCATCACATTTGATACATTCAATAATAAAATATATATAACCTGTAACATGTATATAAAACAATATGTTAAAAAATTGATAAATTCTGTACATATACACAGTATACAAGTCAGGTGATTTGAAAAACAATATACAAAAAAATGGGGGTGGGGGGGTATATACACTATGTACATGACACTATGTACATGACTATGCACAATTTGACTCCAAGAGTGTGCAAAACAGAATGAGAATATATATACTGTATACACTATAACCACATATAAACCTGTTTGATGTTTCGAACAGTTGCTGGGTATCAATTTTGGTTCAGATCATGTAGAGCAGGGGTGTCTAAAGTGCGGCCCGGGGGCCAATTGCGACCCGCAGCTAATTGTTTACCGGCCCGCCACACATTCTGGAAAAACTATTGTAAAAATAAAAAAGAACATTAAAAAAAAGTGGAATGAGGTGAAATCTAACGAGAAAAAGTTGCAATGTTGACACAAAAGCTGCCATGCAGGCTGTTTTTTTTTTCTTTTGTCTTTCTTTCTTTTTCTTTTTTTGCCATTGCTCAAAAAAAAAAAAAATAATGACATCAAATCCATGTTATAATGAATTATTTTCAGGTCTCCAATTATTTCAAATATTTCACTTTAAAATGTTTTATGTGGTAAATATTGCATATATTGTGTAGTAGCCATATAAAAACATCAATGTTTTCTTTCACAAAAGCGCATAAAACAAGCAAAATAATTGTTCCAGCATAAAATCGACATATATATCTGAAGTTGATATCGTAACTTAAGTGTTGAAAGTAAAAGAAAAACCTAATAAAAATGTATCACTTTATGAGTGGGGCACCTTTTGGATCCCAAATATATTTAGTGATTTTTTATTTATCTTTTCACTGTGATTACTCAAAAATGAAAGAATTAAAATCAATGGTGTCCTGCATTATTGATATTTTAGGGCTCTAATTACTAAATACTGCATATTTCAGTTTTACTATAAAAAAAACTTAAGTTGTTTTTGACAGAAAAGCCATAAAACATTTTTTTTAATTTGTATTACTTTATATCAACTTGAAGTTTATATAGAGATTTACTGTAAGCGTTAAATAATTTAAAAAAAATAATAATCTGACTTATTTTTAACATTTTAATGACTCAGACCCTTTATGGTCCCCGGGACCCCTAAAGGTCAAATAAATAAAAAAATCCATATATTTTGTTATTGTTTGAAAATGAAAAATATCAAAATGCCCCACATGCTTTAATTTTTCCGTGTGCGGCCCTCAGTGGAAAAAGTTTGGACACCCCTGATGTAGACGTTGAGCTGAGCCATGATTTTATGGCAGTTTTAAAATTTAGTAGGGAAGTTCGAATTTTAAGGTCTGTTGGTAGTGCATTCCACTGTGTGGTGGCAAAATAGTAGAATGCATTTTTACCCGTGAGAGTCTTGAATGGGGGGAAGAGGTCCGAGGAACTCCCTCTCATGTGGTACCTGTGAGCACTTACTCTGGTGAAATAATTCGACAGGTACTTGGGGACAGTTTCTTGGAGTATTTTGAATACCAGGCACATTGCAATTTGGTGTACTCTTTCCTCAACTCTAAGCCATCCTAATTTGGTAAAGTGGGCTTGAGTTAGGTGAGTCCTGTATGGGAGGTTGAGCAGGAGTCTCACCAGCTTGTTTTGGGAAGTTTGCGGTTTTGTTTTTGGTGCCTTGGGGAGACTGGTGAACCATGAGGTGAAGGCGTAGGTGAAGGCGTAGTCAAAGGGTCTTAAGTGTATCCCTGTTGATAAACGCAGAAATCCTGCCCAAAAGTCTAGTTTTATTATTGATCTTGGTGATATCTTTTAATGCCATTTTTTCACCCAAGAGAGTGTTGTCCAATATACAACCTAAGTAAATTACCTTGTCTTTGCTGGTGATTATGGTATCACCTGCTTTAATCGTAAAGCCCGGGGATTTACCTAGGTTGTGCTTGGACCCAAATAGGATGGACTCTGTTTTACCCAGGTGTAGTGACAGTTTGTTATCGGAAAGCCAGAGACAGAGATTATTCGGTGCTGAGTGCACTTTCAACCTTCAATGTGTCCCTGTCCGAGGCCAGGATCGCAGAATCGTCCGCAAACAGGAACAAATTGCTGTTACGTGCTGATTTCATGTCGTTAATGTAAATCAAGAATAACAATGGTCCCAGAATGCTCCCCTGTGGGACACCACAGCTCACCTTGAGGGGAGAGGACAGTGATCCGTTCACTTCGACCACCTGTTCTCTATCCTCAAGGTACATTTGACCAGTCCAGTCTCTACAAGGCTGCTGTTAGAGCTTCGCTGGTGTACTTTTTCATCGATCTGAATCTTATTGTGTTGTGACAATCTGATACAGATTTCTGAATTTTACGTGTGCAGAAAATTATTAAGTGATCACTTATTCCGCACTCGATTACACCGCTTCTGGAGATCTTGGTCTGGTCTGATGTCAAAATCAAAACAATGACGGTTTGAGTAGCAGGGCACACCCGTGTGAATTGAGTGATCAGCTGTTTCAGGCTATGTAGCTTACAGTAATTACTGAAGGATTTGTAGATAGGAGTATCTTTTTTTCAGGCTGTTGGTTTTCAAATCACCGATCGGTATCACTTCAGAATTGCCTAAATCTGCTGACCCCTCGTTTAGCTGTCCAGAGTTTTGAGTTGGGGGTCTGTACAGGGAGCCAATTAACAGTGGTTTGGTTTTGGGGAAAATGATATCGAGCCACATTGCCTCTATGTCACTTTGCTCCAAATCATCCCGTACATTAAAACAGATATATCAGATCTTACATACGTACAAACCCCTCCCCCACGTCGATTTCTTTCCCTTCTGACTACCGTGTAATTGACAATTTCTATCTCAGAGTCCTCAGTAGAACTATCAAGTCTGGTCTCGGAAAAGGACAGAATTCCCATCTTACCATTTCCAAATAATGTAATATTTAACAGTTATAACTGTGCTGTCCAGTGGTTATGTTTGTTTTCTTACATTTGTGGGTATTTTTTGTTTGTACGCATTCATTTCAGTTTGTCGTAGTTGTGTTGCTGTAGTCCGGAATTAGGTTGACTGTGTATGGAGGTTAATTTGTGTTTTTATTACGAAATCTTTGAATTTATGTAACTGAATTTTTATTACGCTTGAATTTTGTGAACTGAAGACCCATGTCACATGACTTCAAACTTGGCACCTCATTGGCTGTTTCTGAGACATGATCAATTGCTTCATTCTTAATTTAACGGAAGTGGGTCTTGCGTTTTTAAACAGCAGATTTTTCTGCACTGAATTTTTAAACATGAAATTAATATCCCCTGAATTTTTATACACTGATTATGTTTACACTGAATTTTTATAAACTGAATTTTAAAACATTGAATTTTTAAACACTGATTTCTTATACACTGAATTTTTATGAACTGAATTAAAAAAAAACTAAAATTCTATACATTGATATTTTTATACATTAAATTTAAAAACAGAATTTTGATACACTTTATTTTATTTTTCATTTCATTTTTTATTCAATTAAATTGTCAACATAATTTGATATAAAAAAAAGTTAAGTTTACAAAATTGAAATGAAAAAAATTCAGTTACATAATGCAGTGTCAAAAAAAGCTTTTTCGTTAAGACACAAATTGTGATTAAGGCACTCCATACATGTGTCAGTCTTGTCTTTTGTTGAGTCCTACAAAGTGTCTATACTCTAAGTAATGTACTTGTAATGTTGTAGTACACACATTATTTGGTCGGTATTCACAAAAATACAGCATTTGGTGCACCTCTATATTTGTTACACTCTCATCAATTACACAACATGCCAACTTCACTGGTTTTGGGTTTTGTACATGCACACTAAAATAAGATTTGTTTTGGATTTATTTTTGTGCATGGTTTAGGAGGTGAAGCTTTGAGAAAATACTTGGGAATAATCTAGGACTTTCCATGCTTCATTTTAAATACAATTATTGCAAAATTAAAAATGCCAATGAGTGTTTTGCTCTTTTCTCCCTGCATAGTAAGTTATATTTTTGGAGTTCACACCAAGCTTCTCAAAGTGCAAGGTCAGCAGTTTGATGGCTACACGCTGTCATGGCGCCTTCGGCTGCCGTTATCCTCACGGTTCTTTTCGCCGCTTCCGTCTGCTCCCCTCTGAGATCAGCTAACGCTTTTTAGCGGAGCGACGTCACGTTGGATAAAAGCCCCGATGTGACGACACATAGCTGAACCCAAAAGTGACGTCGGGTCACTTAGTGCCATGTCTTCATTTTCTAATCGTCAAAAGAAAAGTTTTCGTGCTTGATGCAGTATTTGTAAAAAGTACTTTCTTGTACAAAACCAAAAACCAGTGAAGTTGGCACGTTATGTAATTTGTAAATAAAAGCAGAATACAATGATTTGCAAATCCTTTACAACTTATATTCAATTGAATAGACTGCAAAGACAAGATATTTAACGTTCAAACTGAGAAACTTATTTTTTTTTTGCAAATAATCATTAACTTAGAATTTAATGACAGCAACACATTGCAAAAAAGTTGGTACAGGGGCATTTTTACCACTTTGTTACATGGCCTTTCCTTTTAACAACACTCAGTAAACGTTTCGGAACTGAGGAGACCAATTTTTGAAGCTTTTCAGGTGGAATTTTTTCCCATTCTTGCTTGATGTACAGCTTAAGTTGTTCAACAGTCTGGGGGTCTCTGTTGTCGTATTTTCAATGGGAGACAGGACTGGACTCCAGGCAGGCCAGTCTAGTACCCGCACTCTTTTACTATGAAGCCACCCTGTTGTAACACGTGGATTGGCATTGTCTTGCTGAAATAAGCAGGGGCGTCTATGATAACGTTGCTTGGATGGCAACATATGTTGCTCCAAAACCTGTATGTACCTTTCAGCATTAATGGTGCCCTCACAGATGTGTAAGTTACCCATGCCTTGGGCACTTATGCACCCCCATACCATCCCAGATGCTGGCTTTTGAACTTTGCGCCTATAACAATCCAGATGGTTCTTTTCTTCTTTGATCCGGAGGACATGATGTCCACAGTTTCCAAAAACAATTTGAAATGTGGACTCGTCAGACCACAGAACACTTTTACACTTTGCATCAGTCTATCTTAGATGAGCTCGGGCCCAGTGAAGCCGGCGGCGTTTCTGGGTGTTGTTGATAAATGGCTTTCGCTTTGCATAGTAGAGTTTTACCTTGCACTTACAGATGTCGCGACGAATTATAGTTACTGACAGTGGTTTTCTGAAGTGTTCCTGAGCCCATGTGGTGATATCCTTTACACACTGATGTCACTTTTTTTTATGCAGTACCGCCTGAGGGATCGAAGGTCCATAATATCATCGCTTACGTGCAGTGATTTCTCCAGATTCTCTGAACCTTTTGATGATATTACAGACCGTAGATGGTGAAATCCCTAAATTCCTTGCAATAGCTGGTTGAGAAATGTTGTTCTTAAACTGTTCGACAATTTGCTCACGCTTTTGTTCACAAAGTGGTGACCCTCGCCCCATCCTTGTTTGTGAATGACTGAGCATTTGATGGAAGCTGCTTATATACCCAATCATGGCACCCACCTGTTCCCAATTAGCCTGTTCACCTGTGGGATGTTCCAAATAAGTGTTTGATGAGCATTCCTCAACTTTCTCAGTCTTTTTTGCCACTTGTGCCAGCTTTTTTGAAACATGTTGCAGGCATCAAATTCCAAATGAGTTAGTATTTGCAAAAAATAACAAAGTTTCCCAGTTCGAACGTTAAGTATCTTGTCTTTGCAGTCTATTCAATTGAATGTGGGTTGAAAAGGATTTGCAAATCATTGTATTCTGTTTTTATTTACAATTTACATAATGTGCCAACTTCACTGGTTTTGGGGTTTGTAATTTCAAAAATTTACTCCCATTAAAAAATTAAAAAAATAGATTTTTAACCCTCCTGTAATGTTCATTTGTCAGAAACAGCCATGATGTCCCGGGTCAATTTGACCCTGTGCATGTTTAGTTATTCAGAATATGTCTGAACCCAAAACAACCCTAACAAGCATTGTTAGTATTTCATTACTAACTCCATTACTAACTATTGTATCAGTATTTAGTACAATGGTGTTGCTTACCTCTAAATACCTGTTTAGACTTAATTAAATCTGATTACTCTGGAGAAAATGTGAAAAGTCTCCAGAGATATTGTGGCTTGACATTTAGCCCTGCATCTTGTAGACTGGCTGTCAATTCGTTCTTTGACTTGTAGACCCCCAGACAAAGACGAGGAGCCCCTTATACGCATCAAAGTGTGTTTTGTCCAGCTCCTTCCACTTCTTCCCAAAAACAGACCTCCCTTCGAGACAAAGCATTTCCAGAATGATTTTCTATATTGAATCTGGCACGACCAGCTCAAAAACTGACTGGATGTCCGTCACCCGAGTCACTGCCATCCTTGTGGACCCTGGCACTGTCTTTATTAGGTTTTCTGCAGACCGTTTTGCCCGAAGCATTTTTGGGGATGAAGACCACTGTACTTCACCCTTTTTTCACATTAATATCTTGCTTGGAGGAAGAGGAATCGCTATTCCCTCTTCTGGTTCAAAATCAGAACCATTAGAATCAGAATTTAGCTCAAATAGTCTTCATCTTCAGACACATCATTCTCTATTTCATAATCACTGATGACTTCCAGAGTATCCTGGACTGACTTCATTTTGCTTATTTTGTAAAGGTGTGCCTGACAGAGTGTAATGTTGGTAGGACTCCCATGCAGACCTTTTATAGGTTTTGCCCCTACTCAATGTGGGTGGAGTTTGTACCGTAAGAACATAAAAAGTCCTGCACTTTTGTGTGTGTGTGTGTGTGTGTGTGTGTGTGTATGTGTGTGTGTGTGTGTGCGTGCGTGCGTGCGTGCGTGCGTGCGTGCGTGTGTGTGTGTGTGTGTGTGATTAGGGTGAAATATAATAATAATAATAGATTTTATTTGTAAAAAGCACTTTACGTTGAGCAAAAAACCTCAAAGTGCCGCAGTGTTAAAAAAAATAAAAAAATACAATAAAAATATATATATGTCTCACAGCTGCAAATAAATAAATAGTCTGACATTTCTGACACTCTCCAGTCCGACTGCTGGGTCAAACTGACCCGGACAGTATCTATGTGACATAAACATGCAGGGGATGGTTGCAAATATGTAAGATGAACCATTTTCATATTATATGTTGATAACACTAATTAGGGCAAACAGAAGAAGTTTCATACAGAAACAATACTTTTAACTACCGTATTTTTCAGACTATAAGGCGCACTTAAAATCCTTTCATTTGGTCAAAACTCAACAGTGCGCCTAATGTACGGAATAATTCCGGTTGTGCTTACCGACCTTGAAGCTATTTTATTTGGTATGTGGTGAAATAAGTGTGACTAGTAGATGGCAGTCACACATAAGAGATATGTGTAAACTGCAATATGGTGGCAGTCACGCATAAGATATACATGTGGACTGCAATATGACTCAAGTAAACAGCACTAAAATGTTATATGTTCCATTGGAAATATAGAACATTACACATGGTGCTCAAAAATCCATCAACATGTTTTAGTACGACTTTGGTAAGCTATGAAGCAGCACCGCTTGATGGATTGTACTGTGCTTCAACATAAGAGTATTATTATGGAGTGTGTATAAGGTAAGACATACAGTATTATCTGTAGATTTGTTTCGCAACATTATGCAAAACAACTTTTCTTACCTTCTGGTACCTACTGATCTGTATTTGGGATCTGCATAAGTCCTGAGAATGTGCGCGCATCCGCCTTCGTAGTCTGTGCTGACACCGTAGTTGATAAACTTCTTGTTATGGGACATTCATCCTCCACTGTTGCCATTTCTAATATAAAGTAGTGTAAAGTTCTAACTTATATCTATCAGTAAACTCGCCATGAAAGCGCTAAAACATACCGGTGTAGTGAGTCTACATTATTCACCCAAAGTACTTTAATTATTAAAGAGTTCCGGCGGGATGGTTTTTCCGGTGGGATGGTTTTTCAAAGTCCGAATGTCATTAAAACAGTTAGCTCCATCTTTTGACACTTCTTCCACACCCGTCCTTGCACGCTACACCGCTACAACAAAGATGACGGAGAAAAGACGCTGTTGAAGGTGAGCCACGTAAATAAGACCGCCCACAAAACGGCGCATCCGAAAGCGACTGTCAGAAAGCGGCTTGAAGATGATCTGTAAAACATAATCTATGCAACATTTTGACCAAAGAACCACCATTACATGTTATGTAGACCACAAGGAAGTGTTTTACATTTAGAAAAAATGTATAATAATATGACTCCTTTAATGCGCCCTATAATCCGGTGCGCCTTATATATTAAACTAGACCTGACTAGACCCGCTCATCAGCAGTGCACCTTATAAACCGGTGCCCTATTGTCCGGAAAATACGGTAAATGCTCTACATTACTAATACATTGTTTGTGTTCCATGCAATATTTCTGATCTAAAAGTTAGTTTTTCTTTTTAAAAGGCTTCTTACATGTTAAAATTGTGATGTTTAAGGGGGCCAAGAGTTGTTTTGGGTTCAGAGCTCCGTCCCAGAACAAATTAAGCTCGTAAATTCAGGTACGGTACTACAAACCCCGTGCCATATGAGTTGGGAAATTGTGTTAGATGTAAATATAAACGAAATACAATGATTTGCAAATTATTTTCAACTCATATTCAGTTGAATATGCTACAAAGACAACATATTTGATGTTCAAACTGATAAACATTTTTTTAGTTGCAAATAATCATTAACTTTAGAATTTGATGCCAGCAACACGTGCAAAGAAGTTGGGAAAGGTGGCAATAAATACTGATAAAGTTGAGGAATGCTCATCAAACACTTATTTGGAACATCCCACAGGTCAACAGGCAAATTGGGAACAGGTGGGTGCCATGATTGGGTATAAAAGTAGATTCCATGAAATGCTCAGTCATTCACAAACAAGGATCGGGCGAGGGTCACCACTTTGTCAACAAAAGCGTGAGCAAATTCTTGAACAGTTTAACAAAAACCTTTCTCAACCAGCTATTGGAAGGAATTTAGGGATTTCACCATCTACGGTCCGTAATATCATCAAAGGGTTCAGAGAATCTGGAGAAATCACTGCACGTAAGCAGCTAAGCCCGTGACCTTCGATCCCTCAGGCTGTACTGCATCAACAAGCGACATCAGTGTGTAAAGGATATCACCACATGGGCTCAGGAAAACTTCAGAAACCCACTGTTAGTAACTACAGTTGGTCGCTACATCTGTAAGTGCAAGTTAAAACTCTCCTATGCAAGGCGAAAACCGTTTATCAACAACACCCAGAAACGCCGTCGGCTTCGCTGGGCCTGAGCTCATCTAAGATGGACTGATACAAAGTGGAAAAGTGTTCTGTGGTCTGACGAGTCCACATTTCAAATTGTTTTTGGAAACTGTGGACGCCATGTCCTCCGGACCAAAGAGGAAAAGAACCATCCGGATTGTTATAGGCGCAAAGTTGAAAAGCCAGCATCTGTGATGGTATGGGGGTGTATTAGTGCCCAAGACATGGGTAACTTACACATCTGTGAAGGTGCCATTAATGCTGAAAGGTACATACAGGTTTTGGAGCAACATATGTTGCCATCCAAGCAATGTTACCATGGACGCCCCTGCTTATTTCAGCAAGACAATGCCAAGCCACGTGTTACATCAACGTGGCTTCATAGTAAAAGAGTGCGGGTACTAGACTGGCCTGCCTGTAGTCCAGACCTGTCTCCCATTGAAAATGTGTGGTGCAATATGAAGCCTAAAATACCACAACAGAGACCCCCGGACTGTTGAACAACTTAAGCTGTACATCAAGCAAGAATGGGAAATAATTCCACCTGAGAAGCTTCAAAAATGTGTCTCCTCAGTTCCCAAACGTTTACTGAGTGTTGTTAAAAGGAAAGGCCATGTAACACAGTGGTGAACATGCCCTTTCCCAACTACTTTGGCACGTGTTGCTGGCATCAAATTCTAAAGTTAATGATTATTTGCAAAAAAAAAAAAAGTTTATCAGTTTGAACATCAAATATGTGGTCTTTGTAGCATATTCAACTGAATATGGTTTGAAAATGATTTGCAAATCATTGTATTCCGTTTATATTTACATCTAACACAATTTCCCAACTCATATGAAACAGGGTTTGTACTTACTGTCTAACGCTGCTATTTAATATTCATTGTCTTTTTGTGCTGAGAACTTAATCACTCTGCATGTTTCTATTTGAGAATGACATTAAACAACAACATGAAATTGCAAACACAATCAATTGTTCAGCTCTAGTCTATACTTTTTGATGTATCATATCAGTTTTGTTTTGTACGCACGAGGAAGGTTTGAACGAGGAGAGCCTGATTTAAATATGATTGATGTGTTTTCATTAGTCATTATACATTATATGAATCCTGCAGCCTCACAAAGTAGACCTGACAGTTGGAGCCAAGGCCAATATTTCCCGTTAAAATGATTAAAAAGCAATTACATGTTCATGTTTCTTCTCAGCCGTTACATGAAAAGGAGACATGATTAATGGTCGCACGTCGAATTTAATCAAGTTGTAATTGCTCGCTAAGTAATTCTAGACGATTGTGGCATGTTGTTAAACGCAGACTGATAAAAAAGCATCGACTTGAGGGCTGGAAGTCAAAGTTTATTCAACTGCAGACTAACGGCATGAATGTGCAAAGACGTTGGAGAAATACGATGTTGACGAGACAGCAGTAATCAAATCTCTGCACATAATAAACATGTTGTCACATCCACACTTTTAACCGTCCTCTTGGCCATTCGGTTGTTATTTCTGCGATACGTTAACTGGAAAGATGGATGGACCGTACTTCATTGCTCTTCAGGGAGATTCTAACATTCCATAGCTGACATCGATTTTCAACTCCCAGGAAGAATACGTTGTAACAAACAAATTACAAATTTTCGTCTTTTGTTTGAAATTTCAGGATGAAGTTAAAATGTTAAGTAAAACTTGATGAGGCAATTCCTGAAGGAATTGTATGGTAAAGTTAAATTTAAAGTACCACTGATTGTCACACACACACTAGGTGTGGTGAAATTACTCTCTGCGTTTGACCCATCACCCTTGTTCCACCCCCTGAGAGGTGAGGGGAGCAGTGAGCAGCAGCGGTGGCCACGCTCAGGAATCATTTTGGCGATTTGGTGATGTGAATGCTCCAATGCTGACGTTGAACTGAAATCCTGGATTTTTTTTTTATAATTGTTGAAGTAGAGCACACAATTCCCCAAAAAGGCTGAATATTTTGAAGTTGGAACCGTTTGAATCAGATGACAAATGTGGGAGTTGTGGAACTTTGAAGAATGTCCCATTGATTTCAATGGGAATTTCCCAAACATTTCGGAATATCGGGAAAAGTGGGAATTTAAAAAAAATCGTAAACAACTTGAATGGTCTGAATTAGAGATGTCCGATAATGTCTTTTTTGCCGATATCCGATATTCCGATATTGTCCAACTCTTAATTACGATATCAACCGATACCGATATATACAGTCGTGGAATTAACACATTAGTATGCCTAATTTTGTTGTGATGCCCCGCTGGATGCGTTAAACAATGTAACAAGGTTTTCCAAAATAAATCAACTCAAGTTATGGAAAAAAATGCCAACATGGCACTGCCATATTTATTATTGAAGTCACAAAGTGGATTAGTTTTTTTAACATGCTTCAAAACAGCAGCTTGGAATTTGGGATATGCTCTCCCTGAGAGAGCATGAGGAGGTTGAGGTGGGCGGGGTTGGGGGGTGGGGGTAGCGGGGGGGTGTATATTGTATTTATTCCACATTTTTATGTATTTTTTTTAGTAGTAGTATTTTTTGAATGTGCGGCAGGCCATTAAAAAATGGACACACTTTGAGCACCTCTGCTTTAATCAGAAAGTCTTTAGAGAGAAAAAGCCACAGAGCTCATAGTGTCATCAGCAGCTTGCAACAGAGGAATTGGAAGGAAGGCAAACTAAAACTTGAACTTTCAAGTCTCCATAAGTAAGACCGACATAAAAGTCACCTGACTTCTTAAAAAAACAAATCCAGAGGGGTTTGTCTACTCGCTAAATTTAGTAGCACAGCAGATAAGATGGCAACCCTGATATCTCCTGTCTTCTTATTGTGTTTGAGCTGTGTTAACAAGCAGTGTTATGACGACATCTAATCTACGGTGTGGTAACAACAAGTTACGTTCACAATCAGTCCCATTATCATGTGTTTATTAACCGATGCAAACAGTTAGCCTCAAATGTGTTTGCGGCAGCCCGTCACAGATAAACAAATGTACAGTCAAAAGATGGAGCTAACTGTTTTAATGGCATTCAGACTTTACTTTGAGCGCTTTGAGTCACTAGAGAAAAGCGCTATATAAATATAATTCACTTCACTTCACTTAACTCAATAACAGAGCAGCATCTCCTCATCCGTAAATAACAACAAGGTCGGAAATGTGTCCCGTGAAAAACCGTCCGACCGGAACTCTCTTACAACAAAAGTTCCTTGGGTGAATAATGTAAACTCACTACACCGGTATGTTTTAGCGCTTTCATGGCGAGTTTACTGACCGATATAAGTAAGAACTTTACACTACTTTATATTAGAAATGGCAACTGCGGAGGATGAATGTCCCATAACAAGAAGATAGAGAAAAAGAAGAAGCTTATCGACTACGGTTTTGGCACAGACTACAAAGGCGGATTCACGCAATTTTTCAGGATTTATGCAGATCCCAAATACAGATCAGCAGGTACCAGAAGGTAAGAAAAGTTTCTTTTGCATAATATTGCGAAACAAAACGCCAGATAATATGTCTTACTTTTTACACACACCATAATAATACTCGTATGTTAAAGCACATCAAGCGGTGCGGCTTCATAGCTTACCAAAGTCGTACTAAAACATGTTGATATATTTTTGAGCGCTGTGTGTAATGTTCTATATTTTCAATGGAACATATAACATTCTTGTGGTGTTTATTTGAGTCATATTGCAGTGTACACATATCTCTTATGTGTGACTGCCATCTACTGGTCACACTTTTCATTACACCGTGTACCAAATAAAATAGCTTCGAGGTCAGTAAGCACAACCCAAATTATTCCGTACATTAGGCGCACTGCGTTATAAGGCGCACTAACAAGTTTTGAGAAAATGACAGTTATTTTTTTCCGTTAAATCAGGTGTCTGTATTTCGTTATTGTTACTGTATTGTACTTGTACAGCACATATTCACGTGTGTGCTTGTAAAAGTGGGTCGTGAACTAAAAGTGTCTGTTCTTTTCAATGAGCTTTGATTCCGTTCAAAGGAAACCGCCCAAGTGTGTGCTATATTCATGCATCGTGTTGAATTTGAAAAGGGGGCAGCGGTGGCATTTGCATCACACTTGGTTGATATGATCAAAATATGCCTTTGTGAACATTGTAACCATCCGGCAGGATTCACAGAGCAGCTTTGTTGTGTTTAACTTATGCATTCGTTCCTCAGATGACTGACAATGTGTGTGTGTGTGTGTGTGTGTGTGTGTGTGTGTGTGTGTGTGTGTGTGTGTGTGTGTGTGTGTGTGTGTGTGTGTGTGTGTGTGTGTGTGTGTGTGTGTGTGTGTGTGTGTGTGTGTGTGTGTGTGTGTGTGTGTGTGTATGCGTGTGTGTGTGCGTGCGTGCGCTGTCAAAAATGCATTCTGATGCTTGCTGTTCTTCCGCCCTGAGCCGAACTTCTGAGGTTGACGGTTTGATTCTATTAGGCACAGACACAAGCTCCTCTCATGCTCGTCACGGATTCATTCCTGCAAGTGCAGATGTTTGAATATATCAGTGTCGTAAAGCAATTGTGCTCCATAATAATGCAATTGTATTTCCCTGAGTGACTTTTAACACGACAGTGCT